>NW_026934011.1:0-97500 GCF_032062105.1 Saccostrea cuccullata | reverse complement strand
TAGTGTAGATTCCTACTTGTTCATATC
This sequence comes from Saccostrea cuccullata, assembly GCF_032062105.1. Classification (NCBI taxonomy): domain Eukaryota; kingdom Metazoa; phylum Mollusca; class Bivalvia; order Ostreida; family Ostreidae; genus Saccostrea; species Saccostrea cuccullata. The sequence continues at coordinate 97,473 of NW_026934011.1, read as the reverse complement.
ATTATCCCTGGGGGTGGGGTGGGCCAGTGATATGAAATCAAATAATTTAACATTGATCAAAATATTTAATGGAAAACTCTTTTAAAATCTTCTTCTCAAGTACCACTGGGCCAGAAAAGCTGAAATTTGAATGAAAGCATCACGGGGTAGTGTAGATTCTAAATTACTAGTATTCAAACCATGACCCTTGGGGATAGGGTTAGGCCACATTGGCTGATCAAAGTTTTGCATAGGATTATATAGGAAAAATCTCCTTCTCAAGACCAGCAAATTAAGCTACATGTATTATAAATGGGGATATTAATATGGAAACATTCTTAGAGGTAATTCAAGTTTGTTCATATCATGACCCCTTGGGGTAAGATGGGGCCATAGTAAAGGGGCAATCAAATCTTTACAAAGAAATATATAGGAAAAATCTTTAAAACTCTTCTTTAAGTATAGAGAAATTATACATGTATGCTTTATTGATATAGTGACATTCCTAAGTAATCAAAAATTAAAAGCCCCCTCCCATAACAAGTAAATTTTTCATTACAACTGAGCTGATTTGTGTTTTTTAACTAGCCCATGTGCTCATTTCAGGTGAGCGGTGTGGCCAATAGGCCTCTTGTCTGATGTCATGCTTGACATTTGAACTTTTTCAGCTTCTCTTCAATAGCTCAATCAATTTTGGCATAAAGCATCTGAAGATAAAATAATTGTGCATCTTTTTAAAATGTGAATGTCATGGCCTCTGGTTAAAATATGAAACAAATTCAATTGTTGGAAAGTTGTTACATGATGCTCTGGTGACCTATAATCACATGGACCTCTTGTTTCTATATCTGCTTATTTATTTTTTAGGTATTTTGTCATTTCTTCATTCCCTTATGTGGGGGACACAAATTTCCACTGGTATCCATTCATAGCCCAAGATACTGGTTAGAATGTAACTAATGATTAAAAGCAACTCTTCCTCTTTTGGAAATTAGCAAAGGGATCAATGCATGTAGTTGTGATTTTCTTACCTGCAGCATATGTTTAAATATATGTATTGAAAATACATTGAATTCACAATATACATGAAACAAGCTAATTTCAGATTATTGAGCCCTACATTTGTGTTTGATCTAAAAATATATTGAACGTAATGTTTGAATTTAGTATGTAAATTTTCTTGTGAGATTGCTGCATGTCCATCACAGAAAAATGATGTTGAGACTTTAGTTAAAAGACTCTTTGACAGCTTATTTTTTTCTACAACTTGTACATTTAGTCTGCTTAATCATCAAATTTACTTTGTCACTTTTTGAAATGTCATATTAAAACCATTTGCACTCATATTTTAAGCAATCTCAATAAAATTTTAAGTATACTATATATACACAAGTACCAGCTTTCTATTGATTCAATACATGTATTCAGCATTTGAGGTGAAGATATTGTGGTCTTTTTGAAAGAGAAAAGTTTTAGCAAAGATACTGGAAATGTATTATATTTAGCAAGTATGATACATTTTGGCAGTTTTTGAACAACTAAGTGTAAATAGATTTGATATAGTGAATATCTTAATGTTCCTATTTCTGTGTATATTTGCAAAACATTTAGCGTTGTACTTAATTAGCTGAACTTTCTTTCCGCCTAAATCGCTGAAAAGAATACACAGCCAAATTTAATACATTTTCAGTATAATTTGTTAATTTTGTGCAAGCCAATATCAGTGAATTTTGAAGTACTGTTTGAAGTGTAGATTGCATTCTATGTCTGCATTGTCCGTCTGTCTCTCTGTTTGTCCGCACAAACTTAAACCTTGCCCATAACTTTTGATTTAGTGGAGCTGTGACTTTCATCTTACACATGTGTACTGTATAGGAAGAAAATAACTCGCGGTGTTAACATTCGCTATATACACGGTGTAAATTAATCCACGAATTCAAGAAGCAGTGAATAATTTTTCAATAGGTATAAATAAGGAAGGAAACTTTTATAATATACCAATTCCGCGAATTCAAGAAACCGTGACTCTGTCAGAGAAGAGAAAAACGTGAAAATTAAAACCCGTGAAATTAATCCCCTTGTTCCAATTTTTTGACCCTTTGACCTTGGAGTTTGACCCACTTTAACATAAAAATAAGTTTGGCCATATCTTTTGAAAAGTAGATACCAGGGACTTTTATAATCTTTGTTGACAGACCTTTCATTGGATACCAACAATTTTGACCCTTTGACCTTGACCTTGTAGATTTCCATACTGGTGAAAAACTTTAACCTTGTCCATAACTTTTGAGCAGTAAGGGATAGGGCTTTCATACTTCATATATATAATCCTTGTGAAAAGACCAAGTACTCTGACCATTTGACCTTGACCTTTGAGATTGACCTACTTTAAAAAAGCAAACCTTGTCCATATATTTTGAAGTGTTTGAGCTATATCTTTCATACTTTACATATTTAATTCTTGTGAAAAGACATTTCATTTGATAACAAGAAGTATGACCTTGACCTTAGAATTTGACCTACTTAAAAAAAAAATAACCTTGACCATAACTTCTGAACGGTTAGGGCTAGGGCTTTCATACTTTACATAAGTATTTTATGTGGCAAGACCTTTCATTTGATACCAATTACATTGACCTTTTGTCCTTGGAGATTTTTGTACTTATTTAAAAACTTTAACATTGGCTTACTTTCAAATTTCACAATTGTTTTCCAGTGAGAATACGCTACTTTTTGTACCAATCAATTAAAGTATTTAAGAAAAGTTTAATTTTGCTATGTTGCCATACGGAGGCATCAGTGTTTCACAAACACGACTTGTTTTACCTCGACCTTCACTTTGACCTTACTTTTCCTAACAGTAAACTTAGTGCTTATGTCATTTTTAATGAAACTATGAAGATATTTTTATCAAACTTCATATGCTGATACATACTGCTGTTAAGCCTTTCAACTACATCAACATTTTTACCTAGACTTTCATTTGACCTCTCAATTTGTGTTTAACTTAGTTTTAAAGAAACCATTCATATTTTTTCTATCAAACTCCATTTGCTATTGCATACTGATGTAAAATTTTAACTGTGTCAGCATTTTTTGACCTTGACCTTTCCTTTGAACTTAACTATATTTATTTTGAGCAAGTTATTGTATGTTGTCCTCATTTTTTACCTCCAGGTTGAAAAGAAATTGAAGAATACATTTGTAAATTTACAAATTTTAATCCTATTCCAACTGAACATCAAATAAATGACCTCCCTGGAAGAGTCTTCTGAATTCAACAAAAATGATAAAAATACAAAAAATGATTATCATGCATTCCTGTTAATCAATGTTGCTCATCCTGATTATTTAATAATTTTAATACTTCCATTTATAGTTTTATGAAACTGTCTATGTCTGAGTATGTCATGTGCAGGATGATCTGCTATTAATTCGATGCACTGTTCTGGTACTTTTAAATCGCTGTTTCAAGCACAGTTCCGGTTTCAAATTCATTATCACTTGAAACGGGTCCATCAAAATGTATTCCATAATTGTTCAATTCAATCTGTAATAAGCTAGAAAACTTAAAGTATTTTGTCAAATTAAGTGGCGAGACATTTTATTTCTGACCTGAGATGTTACATATCACTTAATCGCACAAGACAGTCATTTTAACTAAATATACATGTATAACTAGTTCATCTGCTTATTACCCAGAAGTAGAGAAAAAAGATTTTCATAGATATAATATATTTTCACTATATAAGCATTATGGAGCCCCATCTAACACCGTAACCCCTTACCCTGGGGCCAAAAAATTCACAATTTTGGTAAAGGCACTCTTGCTTATCATAACTATGTATTTAGTTATTTTATTTAAAACCTAGGAGCAGAGAAAAAGATTTTCAAAGATTTAATACATTTTCAGTATATAATCAATATAGCCCCGTCCTAACCCCTGACTCTGGGACCATGAATTTCACAATTTGGTAGAGGAACTCTTGTTCATCAAAACTATGTACTTAGTAAGTTCATTTAATACCTAGGAGCAGAGAAGATTTTAAAAGATTTAATGCATTTTCATTACATAATCAATACAGCCCCGCCCTAACACCATAACCCCTGACCCTGGGGCCAAAAAATTCACAATTTATGTAGAGACACTCTTCCTGATCATAACTATATACTTAATTAGTTTATTTAATACTCAGGAACAGAGAAGAAGATTTTCAAAGAAATAATGCATTTTCACTATATAATCAATAGAACCCCGCCCTAACACCATAACCCCCGACTCGGGGGCCATAATATTCACAATTCGGTAGAGGCACTCTTGCTCATCATAACTTTGAACTTAATTAGTTTATTTAATACCCATGAGCAGATAAGAAGGTTTTCAAATATTTAATGCATTTTCACTCTATAATCGATAGAGCCCCGCTCTAACACCAGAACCCCTGACTCGGGGGCCATGAATTTCACATATTTGGTAGAGGACTCGATGCTGATTAAAAGCGTACCAAGAGTTTGACTGTTTGATGTCCGGGAGTAATGAAGAAGATTTTTAAAGATTGCACTAAGGAATTTTAGTTGTTTTTGCCCCAGGCCCGATGGGAGCAGGGACCGCGAAATTCACAATTTTTGTTCCCCTTCACCCATAAATGCCAAAATTGGTTAAAATTGGTTCAGCAGTTTCAGAGAAGAAGCTGAAAATGTTTTAATGTATACGCACAACGGACGACGACGGACGAAAACAGATAGCAATAGGTCACCTGAGTTTACTCAGGTGACCTAATAAATGTAAATGTAGAATTCAAGCTCAAAAGTCCAGCAAGCATCAAAGGTAGGATAGGGTGCTATGGAAGAGTAAGCATCCCCTGCCGATCGGTCACACCTAACGTGTTCACCTGGTCTTCATCGGGAAATAACGGAAAAATCCGTCGATAATTCCGTGTTTAAATAATGGCCTAACAATCGATCTGAAAAAACGTCAACCAGAAAATATTTACTTAAAATTAAATTGTATTTGCTTACAAGTTCAATGTATAGAAAATAGAAATAACAAAATGATGACTTTCTACAAGACTTTTGATTTTCTTGTTTCATCATCTTGTTTGGCAATGATTTATATCATTCTTGAAATAGTTCAAACCAAGAGCATGCTTATTCTTATCGCATTAGCAGAGAGATATAGACCCTGTGTGCAGGTGCTGAATATTTTTGCTACATATCATGGTCATAGTACAAATGTTAGGATTTCATAGATTTGTAAAAAAAAAAAAAAATTAGGATTTCCTAGGCTGGTTAAAGAATTCGGTACAATCAAATTTTCCATCATTTACAAGAATTTACCTTGCACGATTTAATAATACCAAATACATACAAACAGAAAACAATCTGGGTCCCTTTTTTTCTGACACTTGATTATATAGATTTAAAAAATGACAATTTTGGATACTTTAAACACATGCAAAAATTCAATTTAAAACAATTATTTCTATTTCAATAAGTTTAATAACTACATGTTTCAATAAACCCTCATTGAAATATTTTCTTTTGTTTTTATATTAAATACAGTTATTTATTCATTCATAAAAATGTTAAATGTAAATTAAAAACGGTATTAGACTTTCCTTTTCTGAGCCCCTGTTTAATTTTATGCGGCTGTCACTTTGATTAATTAGCTCATGTAATGAATTCAGTTTTATAACACATCGTTTCCTCATTGTATACGTGGCAGTCGACTTGATCGTCCACGTCCTAAAAACAATCTGCGTAACAAACTAGTAAATGATCTGATTTTGAAATTTTAGGGGAGGTCCGTGGTTCTTCTAAAAGCCGGGAAGGGGGAGGGGGAAGTAGTCACTAGAAATCGAATTGTACGTTATGAAATGTTGATAATGAATAAACAGCAAATTGATATATGTGGAAAATATATATTCTGTCTGGGCATGATTGTTTATAACGAACAAAATTCTGCGGGGAGCATGGTTGAATGGAGGGAATTTCCTTTATGTTTATTGTGAAGATCTTTCTGTGTTAAATGATCCGGTACTTATCGAAAGAACCTCTGCAAAACCTTTTGTTTTGTTTCAAATGTTTTTTTCTTTACAAGCAATCAAACGTGTGAAATATTTCTGGCACATTTCCCTTTTCATTTCTCTTTCTTCAATATGTGTGCCACTCAACGATACCTTGAAAAAAGTCTTGAAATCTTGGGCATCACTATGTAAAATTAATTTTTCAAGGAAGACCGGAATTCGCGTTAGCATACAATTACTGTTTGCATGGAATTAAATTACGAGAATTCACATATTATGCACCAGTGCAAGCTAGACATCGATTAAAAATTTTTAGAAAGTTATGTTTGGTGACTATAATGTTTGGTAACCCCTTAAAATTCAGTATATTTGTCAATGCTTTTATTCTCTTTATTTTGAGACAATTCATTGTCAATTTATTTTTTAAAACTTGTCTTTTCAGGTATAAACGATATTTTAACATTTGAAAATCAACATCTATACTATCAGACAAGGCCTCCTTGACAGTCTTTAATCTACAAAAAGTGATAAACGTTTTTGCTTACAAACTTGTTTTATTAAATTGAGCAAGTAGGCATTACTGCAACATACTTTCAATGGCATATTCTTATGCCAGAGTTTCTTCACCTATGACAATATCTGAAAAACTTAATACATTGCTAATAAAATAAATCTATATTAAAGAATACAATTTACAATACCTTAAAAGGACATTAATCTCTTTTGTCCTATAACTAATGTTGTATTTTTATTTGCTATTTAGCATCTTATGATTGTAGGGTCTTTATATTGTTTGAAGAAAAGTGTCATTGATATAGGTTTTTGAACTTTTGTCATTGCTAATTAGTTTTTAAACATACATCCTTGTAAAAATATGAATGTTAAATGGTGAGACAATGATCAGAAACTCGCCACTATCACCGAACGACAAGAAACAAACGTTTGAGGCAAACTGGCAATACTCGCCATTTGTAAAATCTATTGTTCAAAGTAATCAAAACGTGTTAAAATTATTACAATAACTTCAAAATAGATATCTGTCAGAAAACCATCTATAGAAGATATAGAAAACAAAAGTCCTAATGATCCGAGTTAGGACGCCCAACTCTTTCTCGTCATCCGGGCTCTCGTCAGATATAAAGATGATATTGTCATTGGAGGCCTCGGATACAGACAAATGTTCTGTCATCTAGCCACCTGATTGATTTTGCATCTTCTCTATCAGTCAAAAAAATGATCAGGACATTCCGAAATCCAGTTATTTTTATTTTAAAAAATTCTTTTTATACATGTATCTACTTTATACGTACTCTGATTCCGGCAAAGAAATAGCCACGAGTGGCTCCTCACACGGAAACAGTTCTCTCCTCACAGATGGTTTATTTGGGTCAATGTCTTGCATTTCCCCGAAGTGAGACCCATCTATGTCCCTCATCAGGTTATCCATCTGACTTTCCGTCACAAGAGGGGAGTCCAATAATGGTTCATGTACGTCTGCGGTTACAACTTGTCTAAATGTTTTGAAAATCAATGAAATAAAAGACTTATTTTAATTTGATTATGGTATTAAAATTAACAAGAGTAAAATGTATATAAAAATCTTAGGATCTTTACCCCCCCCCCCCTGAGAAAACTCACTTGTTAATTTGTTCCATTCTGTTAAAGAACTTCCACAAAATATATGAAAATATAATTTAAGTTAAAAAAAAAGTCATTATACGCTATGGAAAATTCCAGAGTAGAAGGGGTAGAGAGGAGGAAACTCGTCTTTTTATATTGTTGTTCGCATTACAATTTGTTTCTATCTGACTGTCAAATGATTCTACATGCATACCTGCTGTTACAACAAGTCTTGATGATTTTAAAATAAAGGGAAATAAAAATCTTGTTTTACCTGATTATGGGTATAAAGATTGACTAGATGAAATGTAAATTATAAGTTAAGGATCCTTAACCCCCCCCCCCTTTTTATTTTTTTTAATTAAAAACTGAAATAACTTACTTGTTATTTTATTTTATTCGGAATTCCTATAAAGATAATTACATCAAAATGTTACTAAAATAGCAATTAAACTGTAGCTAAAGATTCCAAAAAAAGAGTCAGGTAGAGGGAGGAAACGTCTTAGTGTTTGTACGCATTTCAATTTTCTTGCTAATTTCCAATTCGTCATATTAGACAAATTAGGTGTTTATTATATGTATTTAATATAATTTGAATATATAGGACATCGTTGTTTTTTAGCAAAAGGTTAAAAATTTATCTTCAAAGAAAGAAGAGCATATGCTTTGCTGCTGTCTATCAGTCAATCAAGTTTCCATTCAATTTTTTTTTGCAGTGGTTGCACATACTGAAATAAAATTAGGTATACAAATATTTCATCAGAATATCTAGATCTGGTTTGGTTTAGGGTAATATCGAGGAATTATGGACAGAGATACGGACTTAGAAATTCTATATAAAGAAGGATAGATAACTATTCATATTTTACACTTGTATAAGGTATGATAACTCCTCTAATTCCTCCGTAATTTCACTTAGTCTGTTCTCTAACTCCTGTCTTTGAAGTTCTAATTCACTCTTTCTTAATAAAAATGCTTTGATTTTTTTTGTCCTCATCTTCATCAATTTCCATAAGTTCTTCCTCTCTGACTTCTCCCTCCTCTCTGTTTATTTCTCCCTCTCTGTCTTCTTCTCCCTCTCTGACTTCTTCCTCTTTGACTTCCTCCTCCTCTCTGCCTTCTTTCTATCTCCTTTAATTCCACTTTTCCGTCTTCTTTCTCCTTCTTGTTTTCCCGGTCTTTTTTCTTTTCCTACTACTGTAGATTCCACTTGAACCTTTTTTGTTTACTAAAATTGAAAGGGATTACCGATAAGATTTTTTAAAAATTAATTGAGTTGTTCAATTTAAAGCCTGATGAAATTTTTTTTTGAAAATTTTTCACACTTGTTATCAAGTAAACAATATACATCCTTTGGCTTATTGCATTCCTGATAATTAATGCCACTCTGATTTCATCATCATTTTGGAGATCATTCATGGTCCTGAGAAAAAAGAGAATAAACAAGATATAATTTGACACTTTATAAGAATTTGATTTAAAAATTTGTATTACATTTTTGAAAAAAAAGTGATTTTATTTTAAATTTGTTTCAATTTACCTTAGTGTGAATTCCATCTTAGGTTTATTTTAGGTTTAACAGCAGACTAAAAAGTGGCAGGGGAGGGGAATAAAAGTGATCGGGAAGGAACTTGGGATAAAAATTGGCTACATACATGTTATGCCATTAAAGATGGTAAACAGTCTTTAGTAAGACATAAGTTGCTTCCCCTTTAAGTTGGACAATGAGAATATGGTAACATAGAATCATAATATTGTGCAGATATATATTTCCTTAAAGTAACACACTGGAATGGATAGTGTACTTGAACATATTTGTTATCTTTTAAATGTTCCATATAATTAATTTCTTTGGCACCCTCTTGCATTGCTCGCAATGCCCCAGTTGCATATCTAGCGCACAATGTTAAAGTTGTCCACTGGTCATTGCTATATGCAATTTCTTGACTATCCAATTCCCTGTTAAAAATTACTTTTCGATTATCAACATTACAGATGCATATATCTCTATAATTCCTCAGATTTGCAGAATACAATATTTACATTTTCAACATCCTAACTTCCAATTAAACTCTCGCATTTCTGGTTGTGTTTAAGAAATTATGGTGTGTAATTTGAATTCGCACCGTTTTAATTTCGCCCGATAAGGAACAGGGCGAAAGGAGCAAAAATTAAACGGGCGAAAATTTCCCCGTATACAGAATTTATATAACAGATTCTGTTAATCGGTTTTTGTTTTCAATGAACGATGTTGCCCTAGTTACTAAAACTTGAAATTTCTGTCAATTTTTCAAAATGCTGCTCCTCCTACAGTTTTAGCCTGATTTCAATAAGCATGGCACACAAGTAGACATCACTAAGATACATAATTCTGTTTATCGGTTTTTGTTTTCAATGAACGGTCATGCCGTGGTTACTAATGATAGAAATTTCTGAAAAACTTTCTAAATGCTTCTTTTCACACGCGATTTTTACATGGACCTGATAATTTAATCCATTCTGACAAAGTGTCGACATCTTTTTCATATCTGACCCATCGTCTGGCGTTATCTTCAACAGAATATATAATATTTATGAAAAAAGGAAATATTTTTAAAATAACAGTTACGTTTTAAAATTAATTTTTTTCCATTTTTCTTTCAGATCCTCTTGCACAATATTTAAGTTTTTAGATAACTTTACTATTTTTATAGAAATTTCATTTAACTCTTTCCTTAAAGTTGCTTGAATACTTTTCTTTGATACAAGTTTTCTTGTCAATCGGTCGTGTTCTTTCTGCATATGATACAGAATGAACTTATCTGGACCTAAATCTATATGAAGGATATCATCATCAGTCCGAGGAAAATATGGACTGAAAGAAAAAAAGGCAAAATAATACATTTACAATTTGAAATGAATGTTTAAATCAAAGCAGGACAATTCTAAAAGATAATATTTCTTGAGAAGTAGATCTATAAAAGAAAGTATAAATTAAAATTAGGTTGATGTCGGCCTTTTGATAATTACACAAAAACGAAATCGTTTTCAGTAGTAGAATAGTGCTGATTGTATAATACATTAAGCCACACCCCATTATGTAGATAAGGTAAAAGGCTAAAATAAAACTACTATATAAAATTCAACTAATATAAATTAAAAGGCTAAAAATAAAATTACTTAAATTAATATAAATTAACCTAAATTAACCTAATTTACATAACAAATACTTCTTAATGTATTCTTCTACTAAATCGTTTTCACAAGCAAAACAGTTAATTTCTTGTATTCAAATGCAACTCTATTTACTACCCACATGTAAGTCGTAAAAATACTTTATAATAATTACACATTCGCATTGTCTTTTTTAATTTCTGGAATTTGGCCAGAATACTTTTCTGCAGAAAATGTATCTTGGCACTCATCATCCCAATTCTCAGAATTTGTGCCTTCAAAGTCCTCATACTTTGGAAGGGAGGTATCACCCTTCTTTACAATTTTTTTTTCTTCCTGCAACTCCTGCTTCTCCTTATCTACACAGCAGGAATAATGTTTCTACAGAGATCCTTTCCAAACTTTATGTGAAAAATTAAAATCGCATCCAATAAATCTCTTTGAAACAGCACTAGATTTTTCTCATTTTATCAGGTGATAAACTAATCTATGCCTTCGAATAACATGTGTTTTATCATATGGGCAAATCACCATGTCACTAGAATCGAAGTATTGAGTCTTTTTTTCTGTTTTCTTCTCCCCCAAAAAACTTTCGAAATAATTACATGTAGTTACCGGATCGTTGTTTATATCAAGTTCTGTATGCATATATTAAATAAATATTTGAGATGATTAATTACCTCAAGCTCTAAGAATTATTTTGATGCCTAATTGTGTCTCATAATTTGTGCATAGCTATCATGTCAATTTGCCTGAAAGATTATGCTCTGAATAAAAAAAATATTATTTAAAAATAAAATAATTGGTGATAAAAATGGAAATAATCTAACTAGGTAATTTTGACTATGAGAAAATTGTCTAGAACTGAAATACATATAATCTAAAACTATATGTGAACCTGAAAATATGTCTATAAAACAACATGAAAAAAAGGTGAATATTCATAAAATCAGAAGAAATTAAATGTATACATAAAATGATTACTGATTGGAATGAGAGAGCACCATAAAACAACTTGTAAAAAAAGATATAAATTCATACAAATCAGGGGAAATAAAACATACATATGAAATGATTACTCATTAGATTAGGATGAATTCAAAACATGTATTTCTTAAGTTGTGCTTTATATTATCAAGAGTTTATCACAAAGCTGATCATTTTAACTAATTAAAAAAAGTAAACTAGCTTCTAGGTGGGTTAGATCAGAATGAAGTTGTTAATCATGTGGACAATAAGGATTGTGTGAAAATTGATGAGTAGAATGAAGAATTAAAAGATTAAATGATTAATGAAAAATAATCAGGTAGGAATAATAATTATTAAGTACAATTAAAATAAAAGGTTAAAAACTTATTAGACTATAACGAAATACATGTATTGGTACATAATAAGTAGAAAATGTATAACAGAAGGTGAAATCATAATGCATCAGTTAACGCCACAGGGGGCATGGGGATGTTATCACAGAGTAAACAACTGTAAATAAAAATGTATGCTCACTTCTCAATGCAAAGTAATATAAATGTATTACCGATAATCTTAAAAGCATAAAAAATATCTATTGCATTAAATTGTTACCTTAGAAGTTTAACATTATACTAGTTGGACTCATATTAAAATGTAAATAAATATACATTTATTGCATGAACATTTTAGTAAGCATTATTGTTGATAAAATAATGAGTCTAATCAACTAATCTGAATATATAAAGTAAGCAGTTTTCAAACTTTTAAGACCAACCATAAAAAATGATTTGTTTGATGTACTATGACCGAACCATCAAAAATGTCCCCACCCAATCATTTTTAAGTACTTTAATTTTCTAAATTTTACTTTTTGATTGACATGTTATAGCAATAAATTGTAAATCTGTACAACTATTTCAGCATGCAATGATAACATCAATAAATTTATGAGTCTGATTTTTATGATAATTATCATTTGTCCAAGAAAAACAATCCAACCTACCTACCCACCCTGAAGTCAGAGTACATCAAACAAAAGTAATTTTTTATGGTAGCTCAACATTCAAAATGTTTCCTATTCAAAATCTATAAAACATTCCATATCTGAAAGCAAAAAAAAAAAATATTCAAAGCCATATTTTGTCGGTCCTCTTCTGTTTCTTTGGTAAAATTCTTTGAGGAATGATAGGAGTGGATTTCTTTTTTTTAACTTTTTTCTTGAATATTTAGATAATAATTTCTGAAGTGTTTTATAACAGGATTGGAATTCCTTGAAATTCTTTTTAAAATATTGAACATTTCATGAAGATTTAAAAAATAATGTTGGCCTGCTTGTAAACATAAAAGAGAAATCCTGAGATACCTAACAAAGAGAGAAAATTATACAGTTTTAAAAGAAAGAGGAATAGTATTGAGAAACAGTATCGACATCACTATCTGATGTATTAAATAATCTATTGCGTAGAAGATAAGATTCAAAGCTCTCTCGCTCCTCCCTGGCTCGACGAGCAAGCAGATTTCTTTTCTTTAAGGTAATAGAAAAATTTTGCTAGAATATACACAATTGTAATGGTGAATGATGATAATGAACCAACTGAAATAAATGCTTGAATAATGTGCTGTTATTTATATGAATATGATATACAGTCAAGCTTTTGCAATAGAAGAAAAGTGTTCAGCAATAATATTAATAGTAGTAAGTGGGGGTAGTCTAAAGGAAGTATGAGGGCAATGACGTCATAGGTCACACCCAGGGCAGTATGAGGGCAGTGACGTCATAGGCCACACCCAGGGCAGTATGAGGGCAGTGACGGCATACTGTTTTTCTCTGGAACCACCCAAATAAGTCACGAATCAAGGTCACGTTACGGACAGTAGCGTCATGGGGTTTTCTGGGATCCACCCAAATGAGTCACGAATGAGTCTCAGAGGTATAAAACTCTCAACAAGATGACATCAACTATTCACACACCCTTGACCTAATAGAGATTTTACGTACAATATAAAAAGTCAAAATTTTGTAATATATTTGCACAATCGGATGTTGAAGAGCTTCCAACTTGTATAGCAGAAAGAGACTTTAAAAAGCTTCCAACTTTTACCAAGTAAGTATGTTGTAGAACAAGACTAATTTCATGTTACTAAATGGTTTTTATTTCTGTAAAGATTTCAACACTTTTAGAAGAGAAAAAGTTAATCAAAATATGCATTATTATATATACACTTTTTTTAAAGGCCATATAAGCATTTAAATGGCTAACTTAATCCATATCAATTTGGTCCTAACTATGGATCAAATTATCACAGTCCAGAGTCACTATATACTGTTAAGTCATTTTTTGAAAAATAATCCTGCATGTAGTCCAGTATCATGGACCTTTGCAGCAGGTCAACTCTGACCGAGTCTACTTACTCCGAATGGGCCCTCAACTCCTCTTTTAAAGGATAAGCGCTTTCAGCATATCCTAATGAAGACTCTTGACGTGGAGTCAAGGTGTGCCCAGGTGACACCAGGGTAGAAGTAGGTGCTACAGGACTGCACACTAGGGTATGTGCGGGGCTTCTCCTAGTGCGCCTCTCCAGCGCCTCATATCTTTGATGGTTTTCCAGTCTGGCTCTGCAACAAAAGAACGAACCATAAAATATCTAAAACGGGTATACCGAAACTTAATCTTTCAGGAAATGATAAGGGAAAAAACGGCTTTAATTGAATGTTTAACGAAAGTACTTAAAAAAGGTATTTTAATACTTTAAACTAAAGTGAATATGCTTCAAGATAATGATTAAAATCTGACATCAAAGGTCTACATTTATAAGACAGTTATAAACTTATTTTAAACAACTATACCCGAAGGTTTTCAGCTTGGAGTCCTCTTCAATTAACTGTTGAGTGAACCCCCTTTGACTGATTTTCCTATGAAAATACAGATTAAAGAAAATTAAGTTAACAATTTAAAGGAATTACGTTAACGAGAGAGAGAGAGAAAAGAGAGACAGTCCGATATTACAATTACAAATAATAACTTCTTGACTATTTTTGTATACCGTTGTTTAGCAGTTACTCCTTCCTCCTCCCCATTTTTCCTTTTCTTGGAGACCTCAGGCGACTTATTTTCCTTATGAGGGTCTTTAGGAGAATGTCTAACTTAATTTTTTTAAAAACTTTAATAAATAAAAAAGAAAGAAAATGAAACCCTTTTAATGTTAACTCAATTAGTACAAATACACAATATTTCGGACTTTTTTTTTTTATTATTCATCAGCAGATTTATTTTAGGAGGAAAAAAGAGTTAACTACAATTGAAAGGGATTACCGATAAGATTTTTTGAAATGAATTGAGAAGTTAAAGTTTTTTTTTTTTAATTTGTCACACTTGTTATCAACTAAACATCCTTTGGCTTATTACATACCTTATAATTAATGCCACTCTGATTTCATTATCATTTTGTAGATCACTCATGGTCCGGAGAAAAAAGAGAACTAACAAGTTATAATTTGACACTTTAAAAGAATTTGAATTTAAATTAATATCACATTTTTTGAAAAAAAGGTGATTTGATGTGTGTGAATTCCATCTTAGGTTTTAATTTTTTTAGGTTTAACAGCAGACTAAAAAGTGGCAGGGAAGGGAATAAAAGTGGTTAGGAAGGAACTTTGGATATAATTTGGTTACATACATGTTATGCCATAAAAGATGATAAACAGTCTTTAGTAGGACTCAATTAACTTCCCCTATAAGTTGGACAATGAGAATATGGTAACATAGAATCATAATATTGTGCAGATATAAATTTTCAAAATGATACTTCTCCTACAGTTTTGGTCCCATTTCAATATAACTTGGCACACAAGTAAACTACACTAAGATACATAATTCTGTTTATTGCTTTTTGATTTTAATGAACGGTGTTGTCGTGGTTACTAAAACTGGGAATTTCTGAAAAACTTTCAGGTCAAAGTGAATGACAGTCAGGACAGTAGGGTGAAAAGGGTCATAAACGTCCGAGGGCAAACACAGGAAAGAAGTAGGGCAAGGTTATTGTAGATCCACCCAACATAGGTCATGTTTGTCAGTAGATAATTTCATCTATTCTGTATGTGTTTTCACTTTAACCAATCTATTGACCGGTCGATAGAACGCACTGTCTATTGACCGGTCAATAGATTGCACGTTCTATTGACCGGCAACATATTTCGGAACAAAAACCAACCCGGGTTTCGAATTGAGTTGTTTGTAACACTGCACAGACATGGTAAACAATCATCTTATTTGATGTTTCGATATTGGTTTTAAAAATTGTATGATATCAATAGTCGGATATTTTATTTAATGAGAGTTACTTTATTTAAAACACTGTGGGACGTGGAGACCGGTCCATCGGGTGAGACCTATAAACCGAGGTCCCGTATCGCAGTTGATGCAACTGCTGGCACGAAAAAGGTCCCTCTCAAACGGCAAGTGTTGGCATTTCCATAAGAGTGAAAATTTTTCAAGAGGAATGTAAACAATAGTTTATACAATCAATCATTAATTAATATTACAGATGCACCATATCTAGGTATAAATTTACAATATGGTACGGGAACCTTCTGAACTGAATATACAATTGTGAACACTTAATACGGAAAATAAAATTAGGTAATAAAGCAATTTAATGCCTGAGCAGTCAATAGACCAGAAAATTTTTCCCTTGGTGCAGGGAAGAGCTCGGTGTGTTCTATTGCCCGAGGCCAGCAGAACACACTGAGCTGTTCCCTGTACCAAGGAAAAAAATTCTGGTCTATTGACTGCTCAGGCATTTGAAAAATTGTATAATATTAAATGTCTAATAAAACAACAAAATTCACTTTATTAGGTAATAAAAGGAGCTTATTTAGTTAGATTGGAAAGAGTCAGCGCTCATTTTCCTACTACTAAAGTACGTCTGGTTTGCTATTTATGGGTTATGAAATGTAAAAGATTATTTTTAAAAAGTTTAATTTTTTTTATTACGTATCAACAGAAAGAAAGAGGGGCAAAACTTTATAACATAATATGTGTTATTTAACAATGTTAGACAAAAAGGCAACAAAAAAGGGATATCACATTTCCTGTTATTTTACAAATTTTTAGGTAACAATACCTTCTTTTTGGAGGAACTCCCTCGTTTGTACAATCCGAGGCTCCGTTAAGCGCCTTTCTAAATCTTTCATTTACTTTGGGTTGTTCCGTCTTTAAAAAAGGGAAAAGAAATTAAAACACTGTGTACGTGTGAAGTATTAAACGGAGAAGTACAATCTAAATAATTAGTAAAACATAGACATGTTTATATTTGTTTTAAATTGACTTACCTAAAAGTAGTGAGGATGGAGTTCTCTTCATTTCTCATTGAATTGGTATTTGCTGGAGACAAGTTTTCATCATACGCTGAGGATGTGAAGACATTGGTGACACTCCTGTTATTTATAAGGACGATGTGGACATAGAAGGGTCTTTAAAACATTCCTTGAGACCACTTGAGTAGATGTTTCAGACATTTGGGGCATGTTCTTTGAAACAAAAGGCTCTTTTGTCCTTGAGACCATTGAAGCAGATGCCACAGACATCAGGGACAGGGTCTTTGAAACAGAGGGCTCTTTTTCCTTGAGACCACTGAAGTAAATTTTTCAGGCATCTGGAAGGCGTTGTTTGAGGAAAGGGGGGAGGTCTTTAAAGAAGAAAGACAAATAGAGTAGTAAAATATTTTTTTAATAAAAAATATATGAAGGAAACTTATATGAAAGAGAAATTTTAAAAAAGCAATGTCAAAATTACTCTTGCTGAACAACAACAACAACAAATGCTTTTTTCTATTGTTCAATGATAATAAAAAAAATAATAAGCATGAACAGTAGTAAGGGGTATAGTCTGGGGTCTTTATTGGGTCAGTAAAATGAGGTCACTTTGAAAATCTGGGTCACCTTGAGGCTTATAAGGTCACCTGAAGGTCACCTTAAAATCTGGGTCACCTTGAAAACAGGGCCACCTTGAGGCTAATGATGTCACCTTAATATATAGCTAACCCTGTGGGCACCTTGATAATCGGTCACTCTGATATATGGGTCACTTTGAGGCCATCCGTCTGGGGTCACCTGGATAATTTTGAGATCCCTAATAGTCTGGAGTCACCCTGATAATTAGAACATGCTTAGGTCACCTTCAGGAGGTCACCATGATATTTTCCTATATAAATATTTATGGCAATTACCACAATGCAAAACAAGTGAAAAATCGCTGAAAGAGTAACTGAAGATTGTTTTTCCTTCTGAAGGTACGTTTATTTTTCATTTAGTTTTTAAAAACAAGTCCAATCCAAGGGATAATAATTATACCATGCCCAAGGAACATGAAACATTTTAAGCTTTGGTCAAAATCTTGGGTAATAACTTTCTTTAGAGAAAGAACAGTCTCGAAATAAAACTAACATACAATTTTACATCTTTAAATTGCTATTTTCATTGTTTGTTACTTTTAATTTATAACTAATAAAAAATATACGAAAGATTGAAAATTTTGACTTGAGTCTAAGTTTTTTCATAATCCTAGGACCAGGGATCCATTAGATATATGATTTATTGTAGTGTCGAAGAATGTAATGCAATAATCTAAAATAGTGAAAATCATACAAGTTTAAACAAGAGCAATATTTATCATTATCAAATGACAGAAAAATCGTATTCCCTATATTACAAAAGGTCAACACCGTTCTGTTCATTTTACGAGCAATATTTAAACAAATTTCTTACTTATATAAAAAAAAAACCTAACACGGTTCTTGTGGAGTTCATCTCCATATTTGTCCATGAGATCTTCAAGTTATTTCAAACTGCTGTATATCCAGAAATGTTATTTTCTGGAGAGCCTTTAAAATATTTTGTCCATTTCACAAGCCAACATTTGGTTTATCCAGTGGATCGAGTTTAAGAAAACTTGACCTGCTTCTTCTCTGGTTCATCTCCGTAATTGTCAGTGAGATAATTAACTATTATCTCACTTTGCTGCATATATTGCACAATTCTTTTCTGTAGGGCCTTTAAAACTTTAAATTCTCGCTCTGTTATCCTCCGATTCAAAGCTTCGTTTTTATTCGGATTCTTTCTCCTAAACAAATACAAAATTATGTTAAATATTATTAATCAGATAAATAGAAAAGAATTTTATTGTCTTAAATTTCATTAATTATTTATTTACATGTATCTATTTGTTTATTTATGTGTGTGTGTGAGAGATGTTATATTCTTTACAATAGTCAGATCAATTGAATTAGCTAAAAGTCGTCAGGATAGAATCCTCGACATTTGTAAATGGTGTAGAACTTGCTGCAGGTGGCCAGTTCTCATCGTGAGGAGAAGAGTAGGTACAACTAGTGGGACTAACGGATGTGTTTCTAAAATGAAAAAAAAACGGAAAAAAATAATAATGCGTCCGATTTCTTTTCTTAGGATGTTGGTATTATATTACAAAATAAGCAGAACTTAAAAAAAAACTTTGAATGTGTGTATCGTTACTTTTTTAAAAGGTACTTCCGTTTTAACTGCCCTGTCTTGTTCGACGGAGGGACATTCTCTGTTTTAATTTTTGTTTCCGTCAAAGGGGCGGTTGCTGATTTTCCATGTCTATTCAGCAAAGTCCTTTGCACGGAAGAGGTTCCTACATCCTCCGTCTTTGCTTCAGTCTGGGAGACCTTTTGAAGAAATTGACCAATTTAAATGACTTACCTTAAAAAAAAAAAATAAAACAACATTTGAGCAAAGTACTTTACAATACAGAGATACAATGATGGTGATACTATGAACCTTCTAAACTTTTAAATAAAATAAACAAATCCTTAAAAAATGAGGGAGGAACTTGTCCGTTGATTTGTTCCCATAAATTTTCAAATTCAGAATTTGTTTCCAAAATCGAACACACACACACTCACACCCTCTCTCACACATATATGCACAGTGTTTTTCTTTGACATTACACAAACCTTGTAAGAATTGATATTTTAACGCATTAAGTTTTTAAAATTTTGTTTAGTAAAAAGCTTAGATAATTAGTTTGAAAACTAAGTATAACATGCAATAATTCTTACAAGGTATTTGATTATATTATTTTAAAGTTTAACATGTTATAAAATTATAATCTAAATGCTGGAATATGTAATAATACGAAATTATATTTTTACTTACAATAAATCAGAGAAATCCGCCATGTTAACTACTTGATGATTAGCTGCTTTCAGAAAACCGAGTGGTAAATTTGTCCGAACAAATCTAGATTTTAAACCCTGCAAAATTGTGTGTAGGATTAAGCAAATGTGTCGCATTAAACCGATTTTTTGAGACTTTCTTTTATTCCACTCCCCTTCACTTTTTTTAAGTATGGGGCTGTTGTATACCCTCCAAAGGTAAAAATCGTGAAGATATTAAAATTAGAGGTTGAGGTTTTACATCTATTTTATCGTTCCTTGTCAAATCATTATATTATACAGGAAATCATGTTTTCTGTGTAAATTAAAAGAGTGACACCTGATTATGGTAATTAACAGGTTGGGACCAATCGCCCAAAGGGGATATAAAAGTCCGTTTGGGATATATTATCCCAAATTGGCTAAAAATTTACAGTGCAAAAATTGAAAAATTTTATCTTGGCAATAAATATCATTAATCCGCATCATCACATTTAAAAGAAATAACTTTTGGTAAGAATGTTTTTCTGCAACCCTACAGTTTGTAAGATTGATCCCCAAGAAGTTAAGAAACTTCCGAGGGAAAATCTCCTAAACAATGGCCTTGCAGAAAATCTTGTCAACCAAAAGTTGTTCTTTTTTATGTATTCTAGATTATTAAATTTACAGTTTAAAATATTAATATAATAATAACAGTGACTGTAATTTTGAGCTAAAAATTAAAAAAAATTTACAAATTGTATCTATATAGTTCAAATAAATAACGCTTATAATTATGTATTGAAATTTTCCTCGTATCAATGTAATTTACTGATAAATTAGTGAGAGTGAAGTGTGGCTGTGATTCTAATTAATAATAAAGATTTTTTTTTTCAAATATCGTAGTCTAATAAAAAAAAATCATCTTCTTCGTCATCATCGAACTTGATTATTCTGCGCTTCTTCGCAAGGACTGTGATTTTCAGCTGAAAATTTAAATGTCATATATTTTTCTAAGTTGATCAGAGATGTAATAAAATTAAAGTGCACTTTCAAATTAATTATAAGAGATTTCAGGAAAATTAAAGTGCAACTCTTCATTTTATTATTAGAACCATTGCAAAAATAGTGTCTTACCGGGGGGGGGGGGGGGGGGGGGTGGTTCATCCGCGGCACCTTTAACCTCTTTTGCCCCCTTGTTGAGCAGATCTTCTGCATTTTTTAAAGCCTCCAATACCTCAAATGTGAGAGTCACTGTTTTTGTGATCTGTAATTAAAATTGTGAGAGAATTAATTACAGCTATAAATTCAAAATGGTGCTAAAGACCTATTTCTGTTAAAATAAATTAAAGGCGTTGTAAATGTATATTTCAATTGCTCCTATATCAACCATTTCAGGAAAAAAACAAAAAATATTCATCATTAATATAGAATGAAGATAATTCTTGAAATTTACCATGGATGTGCATCCAGACTTTTCCCTTGAAATAGCTCAAATTTGCGGTATATTACCCTCTCGGGTACTTCCTAGTCTTTGTCATGAGTAGAAACTGAAAAAAGTCTCCACTGGTGGTTCATCCGCGGCACCTTTAACCTCTTTTGCCCCCTTGTTGAGCAGATCTTCTGCATTTTTTAAAGCCTCCAATACCTCAAATGTGAGAGTCACTGTTTTTGTGATCTGTAATTAAAATTGTGAGAGAATTAATTACAGCTATAAATTCAAAATGGTGCTAAAGACCTATTTCTGTTAAAATAAATTAAAGGCGTTGTAAATGTATATTTCCATTGCTCCTATATCAACCATTTCAGGAAAAAAACAAAAAATATTCATCATTAATATAGAATGAAGATAATTCTTGAAATTTACCATGGATGTGCATCCAGACTTTTCCCTTGAAATAGCTCAAATTTGCGGTATATTACCCTCTCGGGTACTTCCTAGTCTTTGTCATGAGTAGAAACTGAAAAAAGTCTCCACTGGTGCTTTCTTCTCTCTAAAAATTATATATAAAAGACATAATTAAAACTAATTAAAAAGGAAAACATGTAAATTCAATATTGCGAAGAGCAAAAGACATTCTGTCCATAAAACTGCTTTAAGGGAACGGATGTGAATTCAATATGCAAAGAGCTAAACATTCTGTACAAGAGAATACAAGTTGTGTAAATGTTATTCACATCAATACATGACGTCGACATAATATCTATAGTGTACATGTATATGTGCACTGATCAAGGAAGAAATCACAAGGTTGTAAACTTGACTTTTTTTCGGTGGGACCAGAGCCAGCTGATCTTCCAAATAGTTCACAATTCTTGTGATTTACTTCACACCCTTAACCACCCGTTCTCCCAAGTTCCTCAGCAGTTTAAACTGTTCTTCAAAGTTTGGAACCACTGATGGCTCCCTCATTCGTTTTTCCAATGTTTGGTATTTTTGGCATATTTTCTTCAACGATAAAAAGAGATTAAATGACATGTTGCAATAAAAAGATTAAATATACACATTTTTATATTAGTTTCTTTTTTTACAAAATTAGAGATGATGCATATATGTATAGTTTTAAAAATGTTATGATATTTAATTTTTTTTAAGTTATAATTTTTCCCTTTTTTGTAATTAAAACATTTTAATGGACAAAGAATATAAAATAATAATGTTACCGGAAAGTGGTAAGGATAAAATTCTCTACATTTTGGAAGCTAAGTAGTAAGGGGTATAGTCTGTAGGCTCTAAGGGCAGTGACGTCATATGGACCACACCCATAAAGGTCAAGGTTATAAAGTAGGTCAGATCAAGGGTACTAGGTCAAGAGTCAATACAAGGTCACAAATGTCTGAGGTCAACCCCGTTTAAGGTCAAAGCAGTCTGAGGGCACTACAATAGTCATCAAAACTGTCTGAGGTCACCTCAAAATCTGGGTCACCTTGATAACAGGGTCACCTTGAGGCTAATGAGGTCATCTTAATATATAGGTAACCTTGTGGGCACTTTGATAACCGGGTCACTCTGATATATGGGTCAGTTTTAGGTCATCCATCTGGGATCACCCGTCTCATCATACAGCTCATGATTCAGGTCACCTGGATAATTTTGGGTCACTGACAGTCTGGAGTCACCCTGATAATTAGAACAGGCTTAGGTCACCTTCAGGAGGTCACCTTGATATTTTCCTATTAAAAATTTACGGCATAAACCACAATGTAATACAAGTAGAAAATCGTTGGAAAAATAACTGAAGATTGTTTTTCCTTCTGAAGGTACGTTTATTTTTCATTTAGTTTTTAAAACAGGTCCACGTAGGGATAATAATTACACCAGGCCCAAGGAACATGAAACATTTTAAGCTTTGGTCAAAATCTTAGATAATAACTTTCCTTAGAGAAAGAACAGTCTCGAAGTAAAACTAACATACAGTTTTACTTCTTTAAATTGCTATTTTCAGTGTATGTTACTTTGAATTCATAAGTAATAAGAATTTTACAAAAGATTGAAAATTTTGACTTGAGTCTAAGTCGTTTCATAATCCTAGGACCAGGGATCCATTAGAAATATGATTTATTGAAGTCTCGAAGAATGTATTGCATTACTCTAAAACAGTGAAAATCATATAAGTTTAAAAGAGCAATATTTATCATTAACAAAAGACAAAAAAATCGTATTCCCTACATTACAAAAGGTCAACACCGTTCTGTTCATTTTACGAGCAATATTTAAACAAATTTCTTACTTATATAAAAAAAAACCTAACACGGTTCTTGTGGAGTTCATCTCCATATTTGTCCATGAGATCTTCAAGTTATTTCAAACTGCTGTATATCCAGAAATATTATATTCTAGATAGCCTTTGAAATGTAACTATTTTGCCCATTTCACAAGCCAACATTTGGTTCATCCAGTGGATCGAATTTAAGAAAACTTAACCCGCTTCTTCTCAGGTTCATCTCCGTAATTGTCAGTGAGATAATTAACTATTAACTCACTTTGCTGCATATCTTGCCCAATTCTTTTCTGGAGGGCCTTTAAAACTTTAAATTCCCGCTCTGTTATCCTTCGATTCAAAGCTTCGTATTTATTGGGATTCTTTCTCCTATACAAATACAAAATTATGCTGAATGTTATTTATCAGATAGATAGAAAAGAATTTCATTGTTATAATTTTCATTAATTTATTTACATGTATCTATTTGTTTATTTATGTGAGAGAGAGAGAGAGAGAGATGTTATATTCTTCACAATAGTGAGATCAACTGAATTAGCTAAAAGTCGTCAGGATAGAATCCTCGACATTGTAAATGATGTAGAACTTGCTGCAGGTGGCCAGTTAAAAAAAATAACAATGCATAAAACAACATTTGAGCAAAGTACTTAACAGAGATACAATGATGGTGAATATTATGAACCTTTAATTCTAAACTTTTAAATAAAATAAATAAATAAATAAATCTTTAAAATTTTTGCTCCATACCTAGCTGCAGATCTGTAGCGTTATGGTTTTATATATTTGTCTTTGACCATAACGCTACAGAATGAGATCCCGTAGTGCAAAAAAGGTGCAATTTACGGCGCAATATTTTTTGCGCTCTTTTGGGTAGAATTTCTCCTTTTTCTAGCATTGGTCAATCAACTACTTTTCACTCCCTAATTCTAGACACATTCTGTAGCCAATATGTATATTTTACCCACATCCCAACCATTTATAGTTGTCTCTACAGGCAATAAACTCGCTGGAAGTGAATTTTCAGTAATCTAACAAATAATTTTAATCAAGCGAGTTTATCACTTGTAGAGACGACTATAAAGGGTTGGGAGATGGATAAAATATACAGATTAGTTAAATAATGTGTCTAGAATTAGGGGTTGAAAGGTAGTTGATTGATCGATGCTGGAAAGTGGAGAAATTCTCCCCAAAAGAGCGCAAAAAATATTGCGCCGTAAATTGCACCTTTTTTGCACTACAGGATCTGTAGCGTTATGGTCAAAGACAAATATATAAAACCATAACGCTACAGATCTGCAGCTACTCCATACCTAGAAGAGGGAGGAACTTGTCTGTTGATTTGTTCCCATAAATTTTCGAATTCAGGAGATGTTTGCAAATCACTGTTTAATCAACAAAATAAGAAAAATTAAATGCATGTATTTGCAAGACCATTAATCGAAAACACACGCACACCCTCTCTCACACATATATGCACAGTGTTTTTCTTTGACATTACACAAGCCTTGAAAGAATTGATATTTTAACGCATTAAGTTTTTAAAATTTTGTTTAATAAAAAGCTTAGATAGCTAATTAATTTTAAAACTAAGTATAACATGTGATAATTCTTACAAGGTATCCAATTATATATATTTTTTTTAAAGTTTAACGTTATAAATTAAAATCTAAATGCTGGAATTCTTGATTTTTTCTGTAATTACATATTAAAGCATTTACGAAATTAAATTTTTACTTACAATAAGTCGGAGAAATCCGCCATGTTAACTACTTGATGATTATCTGCTTTCAGAAAACCGAGTGGTAAATTTGTCCGAACAAATCTAGATTTCATACCCTGCAAAATTGTGTGTAGGATTAAGCAAATGCCTCGCATTAAACCGATTTTTAGCGACTTTTTTTTCCCCTACTCCCCTTCCCTTTTTTAAGTATGGGGCTGTTGTATACCCTCCAAAGGTAAAAATCGTGAAGATATTAAAATTAGAGGATGAGGTTTTACATCTTTTTTATCTTTCCTAGTCAAATCATTATATTATACAGGAAATCATGTTTTCTGTGTAAATTAAAAGAGTGACACCTGATTATGGTAATTAACAGGTTGGGACCAATCACACAAATGGGATATAAAAGTCCGTTTAGGGATATAATATCCCAAATGGGCTATTAATTTACAGTGCAAAAATTGAAAATTTTTATTTTGGCAATAAATATCATTAATCCGCATCATAACATTTAAAAAGGAATAACTTTTGGTAAGAATGTTTTTCTGCAACCCTACAGTTTGTAAGATTGATCCCAAGAAGTTAAGAAACTTCCGAGGGATCAATCTCCTAAACAATGGCCTTGCAGAAAAACTTGTCAACCAAAAGTTATTCTTTTTTATATGTTCTAGATTATTAATTTTACAGTTCAAAATATTAATAATAATAATAATAGCAGTGACCGTAATTTTGAGCTGAAAATTTAAAATTTACAAATTGTATCTATATAGTTCAAATAAATAATAACGCTAATAATTATGTATTGAAATTTTCCTCGTATCAATGTAATTTATAGATACATAAGTGAGAGTGAAGTGTGGTTGTGATTCTAATTAATACTAAAGATTTTTATTTCTTTCAAATATCGTAGTCTAATAAAAAAAATCATCTTCTTCGTCATCATCATTTTAACGTCTCCAATACCTCAAATGGGAGAGTCACCGTTATACTGTCTTTGCTATCTGTAATTCAAGTTCTATTTATTCACTCAAACCATATCAATGGTACATGAGGTTTAACAATATGTACAATATATACAAAAAATAATGTACAAGATACACGTGAAATGGCGGAAATATTCATATAAAGTAACACAGATAACTATGGAGGACAGACTTTTTCATATACTCTATTTATGTAACTGCATAGTTTAATTAATAGTTTGGAGTCAGCAGATGACAACAATTCTGATAATTTGAAAAAAATTGGTCTATTACAATATTTACTGGGAAGATATTTTTGTCTACATTCGGAGAAAAAATTACATTCTAAAATGTAGTGATTCAGCTATTTGTCTATTATTACAAAGATTACATTGTCTATCATATTTGGGAATCCCAAACCATCTCCCAGTCTCAACTGGAAGATGATGATTTGTTGTTCTTAGTTTAATTAAAATTTTGAGAGAATTAATTACAGCTATAAATTCAAAATGGTGCTAAAAACTAATTTCTGTTAAAAGAAATTAAAGGCGTTGTAAATGTATATTTCAATTCCTCTTATATCAACCATTTCAGGAAAAAAAATTAAAAAATATTCATCATAAATATAGAATGAAGATAATTCTTGAAATTTACCATGAATGTGCATCCAGACTTTTCCCCTGAAATAGCTCAAATTTGCGGTATATTACCCTCTCGCGTACTTCCTCGTTTTTGTCACGAGTAGAAACTGACAAAAGTCCCCACTGGTGCTTTCTTCTCTCTCAAAATTAAGATCCATTTTAATTTTGTTTTCTTCTCGATCAAGTAAAAAGCATGTGTGTGAGTAACAATTTGCTTTCTCCTATTTATATGTTTAAATAAGGCAATGACTTGAGATGATGTAATCATAATTCATAAATTTTATAAATTAATGATTCAAGGTTCATGAAATGTAATCATGCAATGTTTCCTTGCATCCAAACAAAATGTAAGCAGGAAGTAAACATAATAATTAAGTTAGTTTAATTGGATTTTCATGACTAACATTCTTAAACTTTGAATTAACCCCCACCCCCCCCCCCCCAAACTTAAAATAACACATTAATTTGTCAGTGAAGTCATTTACCCCTTAAAATGTAAAGTAAGAAAGTGTCACAGATGAAAATATACCATTGGACATTTTGACAATTTCTTAATTCTGTATTATTTCAATTTTAAAAATTTCACATCTGTTTTTAATTTATTGAGCTGTCAATGAGTTGCTTCAATCTGTCAGAATTATCTATTTTGTAATATTTAATGATCTTAACTAGCCATGAGTGATCTGACCAGACGGACTTGCTTTGTGTGACTTAATTATTGTTTATTTAAAATCATTATCTTTAACTCTACGTTTAAATCAAATTAACTCATGTCATGTGTTACTCAAACTTGTCAATTATCAACATGTCTATAAATACAAATTTTTATTAACATTCGGGGAGTTGGAATCGGGACGGGCTTGTCCTTGATACTGTCCGACCCGACGAGAAATAAAGGTCTGCAAATCGTAAAGCGGCTTTATCTTTATTTACAATTAATCCACCCTAGTGGCTTTACCGACAAGTTCACGCATCTTACGCGAGGGTGTGATAAGTGGTGCAGATAACCGGGTACGACCCCCTCTCACAGCCAAGCGAGTTCTACCATTTGATTCCTTTACCTTCTACGAGAATTCCCCACATTCAGAAGAAAAAAAAAACATCTTCAACTTCGTACACGCCGCTATGAATCGCAGCCTTGGACCACAACGGAGATCTATGGATTACTCCTTTCAGCGTCAATTACCAGTTTGTGGCCGATGTGGAATTGTCCATGGACCCAGTTGCCGTGCTCAAATGGAGAAGTGTTACAGATGTAAGCGTCATGGTCACTATGCACGAAGGTGCATGACTGTCCCCTCTTCCCCTGGGAGTGTCATGTTCTAAATGTTGTATTTACTCCCACCCGGTAAATTCAAAACCATTTTTATTAAATCTTTGATGTTAAATATGTGGATATTAAATTATTGAATTATATACTCTTAAATTCTAAAATTTAGAATAATTATTTATAAATTTACTAGTTTTATTTCTTTTGACTTTAATTTGTAAACAAATCTTTTTTTTTAAAATTAGATATTTTGTCATTTCACTTCACATTCTTATCTATTAAGCTTTACTTGGTAAATAAGTAAATAACACATATGTCTAATTTTCTGTCAAGGTAGATGTAACAAAAGATGTCATGACACTTTTTACTTTTCGAACAATAGCTTACGCTTTTTGAAGAGAACACTAGTGCACCAATCCAAGAGCAACTTTCCGGTAGACAAAAGTCCAGAGACAAAATTCGTATGGAAAAATACATTGAAACAAAATCTCACCTCCGCGAATTGCCGTTCTACAATTTGAGAAATACCGCTTTCCAGGACGCCCTCAACATCCATCATGGACTTAAAACGGAAAATCGACGGTTACCTTTCAAAGTGAAAGAAATGGAAATATTGTATGCTGACGCAGTAAATGTGATTATTAACCTGGAACAAAATTTTAATAAACTTTCAACGACAAAGCCATCAGATTCTCCCTCATCTATTTGCACTGAAGATAAACTTATCATTTCAAAGTTGCAGCAAGAAGTCCAGACTCTACGGCTTGAAAAGTCATCTCACAAACAATTGATAGATTCGATTAGTGCTAACGTCGAAGAAGAATGGAGAGAAAACAAAGCGAAACTTCAAGAAAGGGACAACATCATTCTGTCCTTGAAAACCGAGAACCAGCAGCTTTTGAAAAATAAGGACTTTTATGTAAATCAAATTATCGAACTTGAAAATAAAGCTTATTATCATTCTACCGACATCCAAAATTATAGACAGAATTCGGATCTACAACGAATTCGTTACGGAAATGGACAGATAATAGCGCAACAAAACACGAGGCCGTGTTTTACTGGGGCAAGGGGGTATTGTCACAGATGAAGATATACCATTGGACATTTTGACAATTTCTTAATTCTGTATTATTTCAATTTAAAAATTTCACATCTGTTTTTAATTTATTGAACTGTCAATGAGTTGCTTCAATCTGTCAGAACTATCTATTTTGTAATATTTGATTAACTTAATTACTATTAGCCATGAGTGATATGACCAAATGGACTGTGCTTTGTGTGACTTAATTATTGTTTATTTAAAATCATACTCTTTAACTCTACTTGTTAATCAAATTAACTCATGTCATATGTTACTCAAACTTGTCAATTATCAACATGTCTATAAATACAAATTTTTATTAACATTCGGGGAGTTGGAATCGGGACGGGCTTGTCCTTGATACTGTCCGACCCGACTAGAAATAAAGGTCTGCAAATCGTAAAGCGGCTTTATCTTTATTTACAATTAATCCACCCTAGTGGCTTTACCGACAAGCTCACGCATCTTACGCGAGGGTGTGATAAGTATTCTCCACCACTCATCACACCCTCGACAATTAAGAAATTGTCAAAATGTCCAATGGTATATTTTCATCTGTGACAAAAGGGGAAAAAAACGTTTCTGTTTAAGGAAAGAAAAAGTTGCGTGCTGAATTTTAAGATGTTATAAATAAAAAAAAAAGAAAAAGAAAAGGAAAAAAGAAAGCAAAAGGAAGATAAGAGTTTTTTTTTTTAAATTTCATAACCCTTTCTCCTTCTAAAGAGTAGAAATTTATGCATAACAACAAAAAATAACGACAATATACATCCTACAGTCATTAATAATTACATTTACTTTATAATATGTTTTCATTTTAAATTATGATAGAATTTTCATCGGGTTCGAGATTCAGAGTTCTTTTTATGGCGTTATATGATGTCAAACATGTCGTTTCTTTACTTTTTATTCTTCGCTGTTATCCAATTTTGTTCCGCTGAAGGATACGTTTTGAACAATGTGTGCAATTATTTAGTGGGAGGTGTGTGTGGAGGGGTGGAGGGATATATGAGGGTTGAGTGGAAAGTAAGGTTCAATTTTTTCTATTATGACGCGTTTTTAGATCTAGCTATGTGTCAGGTTGGGGTTGTATATTCAGAAAACACACCCTTTACTTGTGAAATGATACCCCATTACGTGAAAGTAACTCAAGATGTTATTTTTTATTTGGGTGAAGAAGAGGTGAAATGTGTTAGTATTCATCAGATTTCATTTACGTTGATTATTAAATAGAGTAAATTATTAATAATCTTAACTAAATCTAAATCTAAACTGTAGTATATCATTGTTTCGAGTATTGAAGCAAGTGAACAAGTATCTGAAATCTTGTAGCGTGTCAAACCCAGCTCCTCAACTTTCAATGAAGATGGAAACTTATGGAAGACATGTTAATGGACTCATCATTGAATCATGGGATTCGACACAAACACTGAACTTACCTATCATGTAATCGGGATTAAATGTGTTTAAAAGTCTGCTGTCGGTATTGACAGAGGAAATTCAGGTTGTTTATTTGTTCATGCATTTGTTTACATATAATGAATAATGTTTGTTATGCTAAAGCATTGTGTATATATGTATTGTATGTTTTTTTCTTAATTTCATTTTATTGAAACTTTTTTACGACTCCTTTTTTTCAACAGTCACACCAACAACTCAATCATCAGTTGAGAGACCCCAAACTGCGACCATCCGCCGGGCACTCACAACTCGACCAGCAGTTGAGAGACCCAAAACTCGAGCAATCAAATGAACAGTCACAATAAGAACGTCATTGCGATAAAATGGCCATACCATGGATCACAGTAAGTACGTGTTTCCATTTTAATAATTTTAAAGTGTATGGAACTACAAAGTTATCTTTGTGATTCTACCAATCAGGACATTGAATAAAGCAAACCCTTGTATTTCTATTTATTTTGAAGAAAACTAACCTTGTGGTCCTGCTGACCAGTAAGTTTTGAAAGATTTTCAAACACACTCTAGACTGACTGAATACTAATACTTGAACAATAACAAGATAATCCCAAATTTCTTGATTTTCTTTTTATGACCAAAATAACGGTTTTTATTGAATTGCAGACATGAATGTGCAGGACAAAAACCACTCTGACGAGCAGGGCAACCACTCTGACGAGCCCGGTACTACAGGTCAGTGTGCAACCAACCTTTTGTCAATAAATTTGTAAGTTTGTATTTTTAGCTCTACTGGTCAGAGACGAGAAAATTTCAAAAATATGCTGGCACTTTTAATTTTTAGTAAAGTAAGTCAAAGTACTTGGTCACGGGTCAGGAGAGCAGTAACCATGACAATTTACAAATGCCATAGTGCCAAAAAAATAAAGTATATTAAGTCTATATCTTTTACAGTTTTTGAGGTACAAAGT
The DNA here is from genome assembly GCF_032062105.1 of Saccostrea cuccullata. NCBI lineage: Eukaryota > Metazoa > Mollusca > Bivalvia > Ostreida > Ostreidae > Saccostrea > Saccostrea cuccullata. The sequence continues at coordinate 65,771 of NW_026934011.1, read as the reverse complement.
GTGACAGATGAACAGACGCCGGGTACAGTGATCCCTTGGTCCCGCTCTGCTCCACAGACGACACAAAATGATGTCTATCAAAACCTAAGTTATTACAACTCAAAACTGGATTTATGAAGTCAGGTCCAACCATGACTCTGTCAATCTGTCTATGCCAACAATGTTGCTAAGAAATTCTATATGTTAGTCTTATGCTTTGATTAATCATTTCAGTTAATGTATATAATGAATGTTGCGATGTTAAGCTCAAGGGAAGGTTAAAATATAAAGAAAACTGCCATAAACATTTTTAATTTATATTGCAGAGAATTGGTAGATGTGAAGTTTGAAGACCTGCTTCATTTATTACTGGTGCTGGAGAGATCTCTGTGAATGGATTTGAATCAAAAATGTACAAGCAATTTTATGACAAAGATGATATAAAGAAACTTCCATTTTCCTCTACATGGTTATTAACCTTCAGTTTGCCCCGGGGCTGCTCCTGTGATGTGTTGTCAGCATTGATTGTTAGAGCATTGAATGAAATATTTTGATGATGTCAGTTTCATTTGAAAAGAATGTGACAACATGTCTGAAGATGTTCTGTTTATGCTTTAACCAGTCAAAATCTGTTATTTAAAGCAGACTGTTCAGAGAAATGATAGAATCTTCATCGAGTTCGAGATTCAGAGTTCTTTTTATAGCGTTATATGATGTTAAACATGTCGTTTCTTTACTTTTTATTCTTCGCTGTTATCCAATTTTCTACCGCTGAAGGATACGTATTGATCAATGTGTGCAATGTATTTAGTGGGATGTGTGTGTGTAGGGATATATGAGGGTTGAGTGGAAAGTAAATAGGATCAATTTTTCCGATTATGATGCGTTTTTAGATCTAGCTATGTGTCAGGTGGGGGTTGTTTCTTTAGAAAACACACCCCTTACTTGTGAAATGATACACCATTACGTGAAAGTACCTCAAAATGTTGCTTTTTATTTGGGTCAAAATCTTTTGGATATCATAATCCAGTTAACCTAATGCATTAAAACTGGATTAATGAGGTTAGGTTCAACCATGAGTCTGTCAATCTGTCTTTGCCAACAATGTTGCTAAGAAATTCTATATGTTAGGCTTGTGCTTTTGATTAATCATTTCAGTTAATGTATATAATGAATGTTACGATGTAAAGCTCAAGGAAAAATTAAAATATAAAGAAAACTACCTTGAACATTTTTAATTTATATTGCAGAGAAGTTGGTAGATGTAAAGTTTGAAGACCTGCTTGATTTATTACTGGTGCTGGAGAGATCCCTGTGAATGGATTTGAATAAAAAATGTACAAACAATTTTATGACTATTATGATGAAAAGAGACTTCCATTTTCCTCTGCATGTTTAATAACCTTCAGTTTGACCCGGGGCTGCTCCTGTGATGTGATTTCAGCATTGATTGTTAGAGCACTGAAAGAGTCACAAGGTTTCACGAGATTTGAATGAAATATTTTGATGATGTCAGTTTTATAGTTTCATTTGAAAAGAATCTGACAAGATGTTAGCTGCAGATCTGTAGCGTTATGGTTTTATAAATTTGTCTTTCACTATAACGCTACAGATCCTGTAATGCAAAAAAGAGGCCCACGGGCCTTATAGGTCACCTGAGTATTTTGTAACAACTTTCAAACAATTATATTTGGTTCGTGTTTTAACTGTTGGCCATGAAATTCACAATTTACAATTTTGAAAGAGGCACCATTGCTTATCATAACTAGAAAACTGACCAGTCAGTAAGGGCCCCGCCATGGGGTAGAATTAAAAGGGTGCAGCTTAACGAATGATTAAAAAATGTACGAAGAATAAGCAACAGCAACTGTATTCTTAAAATTTCAAGATAATTCCTGAATATTCAAAAACCTGAAAAAAAAATATCCTTGTATTTACATTAGGCAGTAAAGAACAACTTAACATTGAATGTATTAAACAATTATGAAGCTTGTGTTATATAGAATACCAGCCTTCAATGAATGCAAATATCATGAAGGCTTGACCTTAACTTCAAACAAACAGCAGTTGCAGACAAAGGTTTTCATTAATCTTAAATATAAAGAAAAGCCTTCTAAATTTTCTGCAGCAGGCTAGATAATTGATCCCAAAGGATTAATTGTACCTTTCTCATCATTTTCTTCTAAAGTTACAGTAAGAACTTTTTCAGTATTAATGATAGAATTGGGTTTTTATAAAACTACCTTAAAAATTAATTAACATAAAGTGAAAAAAGTAATTCAAAAATCTTCTTTAATCTATTTATTGTTTTTAGAATTCAATGAAATCATAACTATTAAACAAAAATAAATTATAAAAATTTATATCTAAATCCGCATTTCACAGTGTTCATAGCATCCCAAATTGACTTAACTTCAAAACAAACTTCATTTGCAGACAGAGGTGGTAATTCATCTCAATGTGACAGATAAAGATAATGCTCTGGATTTTCTTCAGGAGGAAACTAATTAATCCCAAGGGACTCATAGCCAGGATTCATTTTACAATGGGAACATCTTCAGCAGTTATCTCTCTTTGCCAATGCATTCTAAAGTTAAGGAATCTACCCCACCACTCCAGCTCCAAGCCAGGGGACATAGAGAACCAAACTTAGCATCAAAATATGTATTTCTGCCTACTGAACTACCATAACAAATTTGAACTTGATTTGGCAACCATAAAAAGTTGCACATTCATTCTTATGCATAGTTAAGGAATCTACCCCACCACCCCAGCTCCAAACCAGAAGACATTGAGAACCAAACTTAGCATCAAAATATGTATTTCTGCCTACTGAACTACCATACCAGATTTGAACTTGATTGGGCAACCATAAAAAAAGTTATTAGAAAAAAAACCCAGAAAATTTGTGGACGGAAGAGAGACAGATGGACAGAGAGAGTGATTACTATAGGGCACCTGCAAATCCTTGCGGGGTCCTCATTATAAACTAAGAATGCTTACTCTATTTACTTAATACCCAGAGATAGATCAGAGTAACAAAGAGAAAATGCGCTTCCACTTTATAACCAGTTGTGCACCTCACCCCAAAGGAACCACTGACCCAGGCCATATATTTCAAACTTTTGCAAATTTTATCATAAAATGGTTAATTAATACCAAACAGCAGATTTCAAAGCATCAGTTTATTTACAGGCTATGTAACCACCCCCCCCCCTTTGACCCCGGGGGCATTTAAAACCACTTTGCTACATACACCTTTCTTCATCATAAATATATATATACTTGGATCATTGGCTTTAAACCCAAAAGCAAAGAAAAATATTTACAAAGAATAAATGTATTTTTACTATATAATCAATAGAGCCCCAATTTAACACCAGAACCCCTGACCCTGGGGCCATAAAATTCAAAATTTTGGCAGAGGCACTCTTGCTCATCATAACTATGTGCTTAGTTAGTTAATCTAATACCCAGGAGCAGAGAAGAAGATTTTCAAAGAAATAATGCATTTTCACTGTATTATCTATAGAGCCCCACCCTAACACCAGACCCCTGACCCTGGGGCCATAAAATTCACAATTTTGGAAAAGGCACTCTTGCTTATCATAACTATGTGCTTAGTAAATCTAATACCCAGGAGCAGAGAAGAAGATTTTCAAAGAAATAATGCATTTTCACTATATAATCTATAGAGCCCCACCCTAACACCAGAACCCCTGACCCTGGGGCCATAAAATTCACAATTTTGGAAGAGGCACTCTTGCTCATCATAACTATGTGCTTAGTTAGTTAATCTAATACCCAGGAGCAGAGAAAAATATTTTCAAAAAAATAGTGCATTTTCACTATATAATCAATCTATAGAGCCCCACCCTAACACCAGAACCCCTGACCCTGGGGCCACAAAATTCACAAATCTGGAAGAAGCACTCTTGCTCATCATAACTATGTGCTTAATTTGTTTATTAAATACCCAGGAGCAGAGAAGAAGATTTTCAAAGAAATAATGCATTTTCACTATATTATCTATAGAGCTCGAGCCCCGCCCTAACACCAGAACGCCTGACCCTGGGGCCATGAATTTCACAATTTTGGTAGAGGACTCAATGCTCATTACATTCATGCCATTAGTTTGCCTGCCTGATGTCCAGGAGTAAAGAAGAAAATTTTTTTTAAGATTTCATTAATTTTAGTGGTTTGACCCCACGCCTCAGGCCCCAGGGGGGCGGGGACCATGAAATTCACAATTTGTGTTCCCCTCCACGCATAGATGCTGTATACCAAATTTGGTTGAAATTGGTCCAGTGGTTTCAGAGAAGAAGCTGAAAATGTTCAAATGTTAACACACGACGCACGATGACGGACGAAAACGGATAGACACCTGAGTTACTCAGGTGACATAAAAAGGTGCAATTTACGGCGCAATATTTGTGCGCGCTTTTCGGGAGAATTTCTCCACTTTCAAGCAATGTTCAATCGGTTACCTTTCACTCTCTAATTCCAGACATATTCTGTAGTCAATATGTATATTTTATTCACCTCCAAACCCTTTATACTCGTCTCTACAAGTGATAAACTCGCTTGATAAAAATTATTTATTAGATTGATGAAAATTCACTTCAAGCGACTTTATTGCCTGTAGAGACAACAACAAATAATCTGTATAATATACCCTTGGAAATTTTTCAAAGAAATTGAAATGTTAGTTTAAAAATTCTAAATTCCTTCTACTCACTCCATGGTAGTTTATGTTCTAGTGCGAAAATGTTTTTTTAATAAATGTTGAATCGCCACATGCATCCATTTTGAAGATGCGATGCTATATCCCCTCCGAAACTAGTTGCGCGAGGGGATAATAACTAAGTCGACACTTCTAGTTTTCTCTCTGAGATGTCTGTTACAGACCCCGTCGATACTTCGAGCAATTTCAATGAGACGTCAGACGTAAAACCAATTAACAATTCCATGGATACAACTACCCTCATTCAAGATTTATATTCATTTATATTCAGATTTATATTTCAATTTATAGCTAGAACACTGACCACTCAGCAAGAGCCCAGTTAAGGGATATAAATATGTGTGCAGCTCATGGAATGAGAATTTTACTTGAAACAGGGTATTTTTTTTATATAAACTCGAAATAATTACCGTACAAGAGGAAATTTTAGCGAGACGCAAATTTAGCGATTTCTCCTTAAAAAATGGTAATTAATTTTTAGCGAGATGTAATTTTAGCGATTTTAAAATGCTTACTAAAGAAGCTATTGCAAATAAAATGCAATTAAATTTTAGCGATATTTAATTTTAGCGATCTCAGGACCCTCGCTAATAATGCCAAAATTAAATCCTCGCTAAAAATTCTACTTATACGGTATAAGCTTCAGAATTAAACAAAATGTCGGTTTTTAATATTGTTATGAATTTAGGTGGGCCTGTACCTTGTGCCAGTCAAAGTTATTACTTATGATTATTATTTTACCTTAGCATGGATATTTACACATTACTACGGAGTGTAGATACGATAATTCAAGTGATTATATGTGTTTATGCCGATTTATTGATAATCTATTAGCTTTGATTGAAAGCGAAAGTAGAAACATGCCGTTTCACAAGGACTGAATGTGTTGTTTACATTCGTTCGGGATGTTGTTCTCGACCCTTGTGGCATTAAATATGTGTCATTACGCACAGTAGTGCTTACCTGTGTTTATTTCATGTTTTACCATCCACCATAAGCGATATTTTATCCATAATCCATGTTTACAGCCCTAATGTGCTTTGATTTCCCTCCGTATTTGATTATTTCGGCTTGAAGTTTCGCACGTGTTACCTTGTTTGTTAGACGCTCGCTGATTGGATAATGACGTAACTCTTCTGTGTTTATAAACAGAGAGGCCCGTTGTAGGTAGAGAGTTTGGAGTTTACATTTACCGAGTTCAGATTGTTATACCAAAGCCTTAGAATGGCCCAGAAGGTGCTTTTGAATAACCCTTCCCAGTTACAGAAGGTGACTATTTAATTGTAATAGCGTGCACCTTCTCCAGTTACCAGAGTTTCCCTTATATACTCCTGACATATATTTGTTTACATTAGCAACGTCTGCTACCGCCCCTTCATTTCCATATCGTTGCACCTTCGCTTCCAGAGTGGTGCACCTTCCATTTTAACACCTTCCCAAAGTATCCTGGAGGTTCCAAAGATCGCGTTTGTTTTATGTACTTTTATACAATAAATTATTACATGTTTTTTTTATACAAAGATTTTCTCTTGTTTTGTTTGACTGTCTAAAGGTACAGAGCCCACGCATTATTAAAACGAAAAGCTGTAGAGTTATTTATACCGGGTCTATTACAAATATTTCAGGGCACGGCATATTTATTTAATAATAATTATATATACTTTTCGTTACAATATAGACCATATATGTGGATCGTAGAAGCAGTTTTCCTGTTGAAATATGCCGTAGAACCTTTCTATATAATGTACAAGAATAAATCATGTTGAACTGGGTCTTTTCTTGTATATGAAATGTGTTTCATTTATGTACTTTTATATATATATTTTTTAAATTAAGTCTTCTTTGTTCTTTATTATGTACTGGGGTGTATGTGTCTACCTTAAATGCTTGTTGAAAATTGTTCTACTTTCTGTAGTCGCACCGGGCACGGACTACCCATGCGTCCAATTCAAATTGCCTACTAGCGATTTCCTAAAGAAATAACTCACGAAAATACATACCAGTACATATACATGCCAACCAGACATTCGTTGGCAAACAACAATAAGTTCTGCAGGTAAATTAATGTATACTTCTTTGTTTCGCTATTTTACAATAGCTGAATGTCCAAAGTTTGTGACTTGTGACTGTTTTCACCTCCGTGTTTTCCCTTTCTTTCGAAGAAAAGGGTTAAAGATCAGTTACAGGCTAAGAGTTGATGTTTATGAACAGAATCTCACTTGACCTTACAACTACATGTATTATTTTTCAGTCTTTGATTTCTAAGCGACATTTGTATCAACTGAAGCAGTTAATTTGGCCAGTAGCCAGTTTTAGGGAAACACTGTAACCTTTTATTTATTTTATTTTATTTATTTGAAAGATTCAACACTACATATTTCTGGAAGTGACAGTCACTGTAGTGATGTCTTTCCCATGCTAAATGTAGAAAAAGTTACTGAAGAAGAGAAAGTTTCAAGCAGGAATAAGAATTAAATATATTGATTGATTGTATATTGTTTAATGTCCCTCTCGAGGAGAATTTTTTCACTCAAATGGAGACGTCACCGTATGCCAGTGAAGGGCCTCAAATTTTGACCTTCACTCGGCACCCGGGGCCATTGAGCAATGAGGTATCTTTATTGTGCCAGCGCCTGCCGCTGACACGGAACCTCGGTTTTTAAGGTCTCATCCGAAGGACCCGCAACTTTCACATCAAAGTGCCGAGCGCATGGCGAAGGAACAGTTGCTACCCATTTTAACAACTCAGTCAGTCGCGGCCGAGATACGAACTCATGACCTCCCGATAACGGAGCGAGCGCTCTACCGACTGAGCCACTGTGAAGGATAGGATTAATTAAAGAAGGAAAACATGATTACCAGAAGTTGCATGCCTGTTTATTTTCCGGGAAATTGGATTTGAAGATAAGTAAACACCTTCTAACTCACTACCAAGAACAGGATGTAGCAAAACTTCTAGCAGTATCAAAGAATAGAAATTCTACCTCTAAAAGACGCAGGGAAAAAGAACTTGATTCCTTGCAAAACATGGATGATTTTTTATATAATGTTAAACAATTGCTTAAAAAGAAGGGACCCCTGATTGTTGCAAGAAGACCAATAGGTGGAAAATACGCCTTGTCAGATTACCTGCCATGCAAGTTTTGTTTAAGATTTTATTTAAAAGGGGAGCTATGGGGCACTGCAAAACCTGTCCTTTTATCGGAGAAACTTCGAGCAATTTCTACAAAGATATGGATGAAGTCAAAGGAGTGTCACAATTTAGAATAGCTGGTCAACTTCTCCTTGAAGGTGCTTTTGGACCAAAAAAAGCATCAGTGATAAGGAAAAGAGGGACTTTTACCATTCTGTTGCTAATGCTCTCACAGAGGATGAAGTTTGGAAAGAAGTCTTGAAAGATAACAGCCTTCTAGAGTTAGGAAATAATTTATTTGAAAAATTAGGCAAACAGCGTGCATCAGAAGTGAGGTACAGGTTGCGCCTTCTAGCAAGGTCAAAAGGTTAACAAAAAGATCGGAATGTTTCATATGGACAAGATATCAGATCGTACATTAGACCAGAAAATTATGACATGTTTTTGGAATGTACCAAGGAGTTGGTTGTGGTGTGTGAAGAAAGGAGTTTAAATGGCGTTGAAATATTCACGAAACCAGAAATGGGGGGAAATGGGCATTTGATCAGGCGCATGGCAAATTTTAAGATTGGAAAGGCCATCAAAGAGAAAGACACAGCTGCAAGAGGCTACAGATTTCATTGCTTTACACGAGGTGGAGTGGATATAAAAAATTTCCAGTATTGCATACATTGCATAAAAATATATTTATACAGTTGGGCCACGGTTATCCAAACACTTTAATGTAGGTTTGGATATAAACCATTTGAAATTAATACATACAACGCATACACACATGTACAAAAGATCCGTGTCAATATTTTTTTTCAGATTAAGTCGATGGCTATCTAGCCATGCGGCCTTAACTATAGCGAAGCTCATGAATGTTTTGAGGCTTGTTATACACTAAGGACACATAATGTTTAAACAAACAAGTCAGAAATGAACAGTATTAGACTTGTTACGGGTTTTCTTTTAATGACTTTCAAACATGATGCAATGAAAAAACAAAGGTGAGCAAGCTCCCATACCCCACATTCCCCCATCTGAAATTGCTAAAATCCCGGGAAAACAAGAGATGTTTGTAAAACACTTATGCCCCTCCCCCAAAATTGGAATTTTTCCATGTCCAAAGAGCAAATACGGCTCTATGTTCCTAAAAGAGAGAACTTGACCTAGACATTCATCTGATAAATCTGTACAATTAATCTCATTTCAGTATGCAGCGGTTTTGAAGAAAATGGACGGAAACTGCAAATAATTGGAATTTTTCCAAGTCTACGGGGCATAACTCTCTCAAAAATGGTGCGATCGTATCCTAAACAGGACTTGACTTGGATCTTCATCTGTATACCAAATTTCACTTCTGAATGTGCAACAGTTGCGAAGAAAATGAACGGAAACTGCGAATAATTGGAATTTTTCTAAGTCCAAGGGGCACAACTCTCTCAAAAATGGTGCGATCGTACCCAAAACAGAACTTGATCTAGATATTCATCTGATATATCTGTGTACCAAATTTTTTTTCAGTGTGTGCAATGGTTGTGAGGAAAATAAACGGAAACGAAGTGGACCGAGACCGACCGACAAACAGCAGCAAAGCAACATGCCCTCCATTCTTCGACTGGGGGCATAATAATAAAGGAATCGGAATGTCCCGGCAATATGCACCTCTACACATTGTGTCCTAAATAGCTGCAAAGTCTGACGAAAATCTGTGCACCGGTTTATGAGGAGTTGCATAAACTAACTGTTCATCTCTATATTCAAGATATGACTAGATATCAAAGATGAATAGTGTGGAAATTTCCGGATAAAATAAAGGTATCAAAATATGTACATCTACACACTGTGTCCTAATTATCAGCAATAAATTTCTGTGCAGCGGTTTATGAGGAGTTGCGCTGACAAATTCTTGATCTATAAATTTAATATATCCCTAAAAATCTAAGTTGTAAAAGGTGGAAATTCCTAGAAAAATTAAGGAATCAGGATTTTCTCGTAAAATGCCTATCTACACAGTTATCTTAATACATTTATCTATAAAGTTTGACAAAATTTTGTGCAGTGGTTAATGAGGAGTTGCGCTGACAAACTGTTCATCTCTTTTTTAATATATTCCCAAAAATCTCAGTTACAAAGTGCGGAAATTCCCGGAAAAAATAAAGGAATCTGAACTTCCTGGTAATATGCAAGTAGTAAGGGGGACAGAGAAGAGTCAGTCTACAGTCAGGATGACGTCATGGGTTTTTCCCATAAAGGTCACAGTCAAGGGTGGAGTCTACAGTCAATGACGTCATGGGTTACCTTATTGCAAAGATTGAGTCTACAGTCAATGATGTCATGGGGTTTTCCAAACATTATAGAGGTGACTTTACAGTCAAGGTGTACTGTACAGTCACTGATGTTATCAATTGGTGAAATGATATTGCAGATCTTTACAAAATGACATAGCAACACTCATGGAAATGACATTGTAACTTTTAGAGAAATGACAATGCAACTTTAAAACATTTTTGGGGAATGACATAGCAACTTGCAGATCTTTACAAAATGACATAGCAACACTCAGGGAAAATGACATTGTTTTTTTTTAGAAAAATGACAATGCAGCTTTAAAACATTTTGGGGAATGCCATAGTTACTTGCAGATCTTTACAAAATGACATAGCAACACTCAGGGAAATGACATTATATCTTTTAGAGAAATGACAATGCAACTTTAAAACATTTTGGGGAATGACATAGCAACTTGAATGGAAATTACGATGCAACTTCTAAAGAAATTTGTACCCAGACAACTTTATGATTACACCAGTATAAAAAGTCCAAGTTTTCACAAGCTTTTCACAGTCAAATTCCAGATACAAAGGGAAAAAATCTCCAAACACTTTATCATCTATAGGTATGTTTATTTTCACACAATATAAAGGTTATTTTTTAATCTATATAACAAAAGTGATGAAAAAATCTTTTTTGAAAATAAAAACTACGTAACATCCTTATAAAATCTATCCTTGTGAAATTCATCATTACAGTACTTTGTCTTAAAGAAGTTCATTTCTTACAAATTCATCACCACAACTTCTTTATGAATATAAAGAAGAAAACTTCACATGTTTTCTGGCAGGTCCAGCTGAGCATTCAAATTTATCCTCTAAATGGTTAATTATGATGGAGCTTTGCTGCATATCCTCAGCCATTCTTTTATATTAATTCCTCAATATATTAAATTGTTCGTTCACATTTTGCTTCAATGGCTGGCGCATATGTTTCTCCAGTGCGTTATAGTTTTCAGGATGCTATCTTCTTTGTGAAAAAAAAATAATTTTACACATTTTTAATTAGGTTTGGTCATACATTAATCCAATGAAATATAAATACGAGTCTTTAACAGTGGGTATATAAAAACAGATGTTTCTTAGAAAAAATACTCTTTACTGAAACTAGAGTTATCACTCTACACTCAAAGGTTGTAACTAAATAATACAAAGAAAAGACCTCATCTAAAGGAGGTGAGGATAGAATTATCCACATTTTCAAACGATCCCTCGCCCGTTTTTTCGTCAACAACTGGTGGCCAGTTTTCATCAGCTGAAGGGGAGTACTTGGGTGTTGAGGACGGCGGGACGACGGGGGTTGATGGTTCTAATGTAATGAATGTCTTGCTTTCATTTGATGCACTGCAGGCACGTAGCATAGTTTTTGAAAGTGGGGGGGCCAACCTGAGAAAATTTTTTTACTTACCTAAAAAAAATTGCCAAGACTCGAAAATCCTATTTCGTGGGGGGGGAGTGGCCAACTTTTTTCAAAGCAAACTATATTTCCTTGCTATGTATATCCTGCGGTAACAAGTGGGGGGCCAACCACCTTTTCATTAGACATTTTCTATAGTAAAGGTATTGTTTGGGGAAAAAGTGGGTGGGGGGGGGCACCAGGCCCCCCCGGATACTACGTGCCTGCACTGAAAAATATTTGAAAAAAACAAACATACACTTTTGTTGATCTTAAAACATCATTTGTAGCTTAATCATTTAGGAATAATCGTTAATTTATATATATAATATATCTCCTAGCAAGACTGAATCAAAGTGTGGTAGGAACGATAACTCTTATTGCAAAAGTTCCACCGACAGGTTTGATTGTGACCGTTCTTTGAGGAGAAAGTGGGAATCTTCATTTTCAAGTTTTTTTTCCCATCTGTACCCATAGAGCCTCAAACTCTTCGAAAGAGTTGGCGGAGTTTGTAAGATCTCTGAAATAAAATAAAACAGAATGACTAAAAATGTAAAGAGAGGTAAATGGACACATCTCAGAGATTGAAATTATCATAAATAACCATAGTTCAGTAACGACAATAGTTTAGACACCAAATTTACAGGAATTGTACATAATTAGAAGCTGGCACTCTTGCACTCGGGACTTTCGTGAAGAGTTATCTACTTTTGATGAAATTGAGAAAAATCTAATTTTCTGAAAATTTACATCGTAAAATATTAATTTTAATTAATATCCTGATAGAGAGGAAGTATATGTAACTTTCTACCAGGATATTTATTTGAAAAATATAATTTCATCTAAAGATATCAGAATTAAATGCACCCTTCCCATAAATTTCAATGTTAAATCAAAATGTGAGATGCTTCGAGTATAAATCAAAATTCTGAAAATTTCTATGGTGGATAATTTTCATTTGATAAGTCCTTCAAATTGATATCAGGTTCACAAAAAAAAATATTACAAAAAATATTGGTCATTATACATCGGATATCTGATGTTGGTCCACAACGATCTTTTTAAAAGCTAAAATTGAGAATTGTTATCAATTAACAACATTAGATTAAGATATGATCTACTTACAGAAAGTTGAAAATTTCGTCTGCCATATTTTTCTCTCATTAGTACTGCTATCTTTCTTCTCTCTTTTTTTGGTGAAAGGTACCGTTAAAGATTACTCCTCCCATATTTATACCCATGGGGAGGAAGTAAGTAGACGGAAAAAGTATACAAGAGAAAAATGGCATATAGTCTGTTAGGGTGTTTGTCATGGTAACATTGCTATTTTTTTAAGTTTAAATATGAGGAACAATAATTAATTTGATGTATAAAAGATACCACAGAGTCCGACACTTCTGCTTCATACTTGGATATTTTACTTGAAAAAGACACTAATGGTAATCTAACAACCAAGCTATATGATAAACGTGATGACTTTTCTATCGTCAACTTCCCTTACTTATGCAGCAATATACCTTCATCTCCTGCATACGGAGTATTTATATCTCAGTTGATTCGATACGCAAGAGCATGCTCTACGTATGAACAATTTCTTAAACGAGGTAAATTATTGACAAGCAAGTTGATGAAACAAGAATATCAACAGTCTCCTTTAAAGTCATCATTTCGTAAATTCTATGGTCGATACAATAACCTTGTCAGCAAATACAATTTATCATTGAATGAAATGCTGACTGACGTTTTTCATACCAATTGTTAGTCCATTATTTATACACTGAATTGACCACGAATTTTTTCTGTTATTTTCTGATTATGACAACGAGCACACGGTGGGTGTGACCGGTTGGCAGAGGATGCTCACTCCTCCATGGCACCTGATCCCACCTCTGATGTTTTGGAGGTCCGTGTTTGCTCTGCTCTTATTTTGTATATTTGTTAATGGACGTTGAGATTGAATACTGTTCGTTATTTCCATATCCTTCATGTATAGGAGACAATATATTTTATTGAAATTTCACTTTATGACGTGACCCTCACGCTTACCTATGCACTCTGACTCGCATTTTTTCTTGTTTACGTAACTTACGTTTATTTTGGTGATGATATTTCTTATATGATAAAATATTGAGTATGTTGATTAAGAAAACCAACAAATCAGAAAAATATTAAAGAAAAAAAAGTAAAACCAGAAATATATACGAAATAGCTCATCATCTGTCGTACTTAATCTCTTCAAATGAAAGCGGGCAATTCTAAAAATTCCGCTTTTTCACGATACACCTGCGCACAAAGGTAGTGTAGCGTGTCCTGACATGACCTAGAAGTTCAATAAGTGCAAACGTCATGGCTTTTATCTGTGTGTGGCACGTTAAAACGTCAATTGAATAATTAGCTGTTAATCATACATAGTTAGATGATAATTTACCTTTCATCATTTTTCTATTAAAGCCATATACATGTATTGCGTATGTACAATGAAAATAATTATTAAACTAAAATTATAAGAACTTATTATTTGTATCATTACTTTATAGAAAGATAGAACTTTTCCATAAATTACAAAATCTAAGTCAATTGCTTTATACAGATATCAGAATTTAATTTGGATTCTCGGAATTTTCTCCGACTTGGAAGAAAATGCGAAAGATTTAAATAACACATTACAGAGACGATAAAGTCGTATTATTAACTGAAACGAGGTGTTTTCCGTGTTCAGAATTGTATGAAAATTTTTAATTTAAATGTGTTTTCCGTGTTCAGAATTGTATGAAAATTTTTAATTTAAATGTATTAACTATATTTACTTAATTTTGTATTTTTCAAAAATATATTTTTTTTGATCAGTTACGCCATATATGGCTTTAACTTAGACTTCCCAGTTTAGAACACTTTCCAGTTAAAGTTACCTTCATAGATTTAGAACAATATGAGTCTGTTTTGCAAATTTAAAAATAACTAATTCTAATTACTAATCTTGAGTCACTCTAATATTTCTGTCATCAAGTTTAATAAAGTGGCGCCACTCCCTAAATGATCTGTATTGTCGCGCTCTCATATTGGAGTATATTTTCCAAATAAGGTTACATTTTGATCACATGATGATTATCGCGGGTAAAAATCCCGTGCAATTTTCGCGGTATTGGAAAGGTAGATTGCAATGGATCAAGACATGAGGATGAAGATCGCGATCATTGTCTTGTTATTTCCATTAAGCCAAGTTTGTGGAACCATTTTACCATGTCAAATGTGTACAGGAGTGCACGGGGTGTCCACTTGTACAGCTGCAACTACATGCGTGCGATAAATAAAGAATGAACTCAAGCCTGCGCCTGTGAGGGAAATCCGATTGTTCAGCTGCGCTGTTAGGATTGTCGGATGGAACGGACGACTGCCTTTAATAAGGGACAGGTACGGCAAATTCTGCCATCGGGAGTATTTTTTTTTTAAAATATCAACCCCTCTTACTTCATCTTATTTGATCCGCTAAGGTGCTTTTACTTATGAATTGGAAAAGTTGGAAGGCACCGTGGAAAAGAGACTAATCCCGTGACTTCAGTAGACCCAATAGAAAGGAATGAAATTTTTACTATGGAATGTTGGGGTCATCTCATAAGTCGCTTGAAAATCATTTTTTTAATATGTATATATATTTCCGGTAGTTATATTAAGATAATTCAGTGATTCATTATGCCTTGCGTGTCGTGTATTTCACGCAATTTTGTAAGAAAACTACGTGGCAGAAAATATATATGACACGTTTGCTAGGTATAAAATTTGCAAATTCCATGTAGGATCCAAACAACAACTCGGCCTTCAGTCAGGACAACCCGCAGGATCCAAACAACAACTCGGCCTTCAGTCAGAAAAACCCGCAGGATCCAAACAACTACTCGGCCTTCAGTCAGAACAACCCACAGGATCCAAACAACAACTCGGTCTTCAGTAAGGACAACCCGCAGGATCCAAACAACTCGGTCGTCAGTAAGGACAACCCTAGCAATGAGATACAAGGGAGTAGTATAAGCAGCCTAGATGGCCGGGTCAACTGAGTGCACTTTTGGGGCTGAGGGGGATAGCCGGGTCAAGTGAGTTCAGCTCCTGTGGGGAATAGCCGGGTCAAGCGAGTGCAACCCCTGGGGGGATAGCCGGGTCAATAGAGTGCAGCCCCTGAGGTATAGCCCGGTCAATTCATTACATATACCCCCCCCCCTATATACGGGTGTGTGTTTACACTGAGTTTACATTGGTACGCTGCTACTACGATTTTGGCAGCGATTCAAGAGAATGTCATTATGACGTCACGCTTTCATTCACAGTCTAGATAGTCTAGCCAGCCAGTCGGTTCAAACTGGATTGTCTCAAAACAATAACAAATAACACACAAGACAAAGAATGAACACAGCAATTTTATTCAAGTGAAAAAATACAAGTTTACTTTTTCTTCTTCTGTGCCTTTTCGGACATCAGGGATAGTTTCCTCTTGTGTGTAGTACTGGGTCCTGGGATTTCTCTGTTGTCTTCCTTTTTTCTCTCTTTTTTGTCTCCTTCTTTCACTAAAGGTTTGGACTGGTGGGTCCCTGAAATCTTGGGTTCTTGAGGCGTTTTCTTCAGTTTTTGTATTTCTTTGACAAATTGTTGATCCTCCTCATCCTCTGTACACTGATTAGCCCAATTACCAAATTTCCCGCACCTGTAGCACAGATCTTTTTGGGGCAATCTGGGGCCCAATGCCCGAATATTTTGCAGATGTAGCATGGATCCGTCTGTCTAGTTTTCTTTTTCTCTCCCGATTCCCCTTGTCCTTCTTTTTTCTGGTAAGTGCTTCCTCCTCCTCCTCTCATTTTGTCTTGCAAGTTAGTAACTTTCACTTCTAATTTGGATAATCTAGCACGAATCAAACAAAATTCACTGGCGTTGTAAGTTTTCAGATCAGTCAGCTTGTTGTCATGATCACCCACCTTCTCAGCAATATAATTCAGCTTGTTGTCATGATGTCGCACCTTCTCACCAATATAATTCAGCTTGTTGTTAAGATCACTCTCCTTGTTGTTCATATCATTCATCTTGTTGTCAAGACCATGTTAACAATTCCATCCAGAGTTGTATTCAAGATCCCCATATCTTGTTTATTCGCATATTCTGGAAGATTATACATGGTCCTTCGGATGAGACCGTATTAAGCGAGGTCCCGTGTCGCAGTAGGTGCTGGCACGAAAAAGACCCCTCCCTGCTCAATGGCCCTAAGTGCCGAGCATAGGCCCAAATTTGCAGCCCTTCACCGGCAATGGTGAAGTCTCCATATCAGTGAAATATTCTGAAGAGGGACGTTAAACAGTAATTATATATATATATACATGCCCAAATCTAATCTCACTGCATCCTGTGACTCTGGCATGGAGGCTCCTACATACCCTTGAGGTGTCACATAGCTGGGGTTGTCTGGAGTATTCATCATTGCTTCTCCCATAATATTTTTTCACGTCTGTCAAGTTCGAAATGTCAAGCAAGACTGATCCTTAAATCCAAGCTCCCCTTTATATACCTCCTGTGTGCCGTGTGCAAAAATACCTGGGCTTTTATACCTGTTGAATCATCTTTATATATCTGTTGCATCATCTTTTTTATATCTGTTGCATCATCTTTTTTATACTTGTTGCATCACCTGTAAGTGGGGCCGTGTGCAAAAAAAACACCTTTTACCTACGTTTTACACGGGGGGGGGGGGGGGGTATAAATGAGAAGAAAAGTCTGACCCTTTCTTCACAATCGACTATCATGTCATCCCTGATACACACTCACTCTCTGATTTTATATGGGTATGATTGTTTAGTACGATGGGCACAAAACCACCAAGAATCTCTACCCCCGGAGGCAGAACAAGTATTTCAGGAAGCGAACACTATCATGGAAATCCTTCAGGATTTATGGTTACAATGCCTAACCTTATCACATCATGCGACGACCATGGGGAGACTAGCTACCATACATTTTCTATTTCGACATATGAAAACAATTCTGCCACAGAAATGGTATGGACTGAACCTGACCCGTTATTTCGGAAAGCCTTACAGTTTCCTGACCCATCCCCAAGCGGCCAAAGTGATTTTACTGTGGCAGGACATAGATGCGATGGAGAAAGTATGAATTCAATACGGAATGAAATACCTGGAAATTTCACACAGGCTACGAAATCCGTTACTTTTAATACCGGCCTCAATCAAATCTACGAATTACCCCCCGAAGACCGGACAAGTCCCTGGATGGCCCTAGTAGCAGATCGAATACGATTTCGGAGGAGAATTCGACAGTTAAAAGCTCCGTTAGTTTTTAAGAAATAAAGGAAAAATCGTGTAATACTACATCAGTGTTATGTTAATGTATGACGTCATAGATACACTCGGGTTCGGGATCGGGTTCCCTGAATTTCCCTATCTCACTGTTAATGTAGTCGATAAATTTACCGACGAATATTGATGATTTGATGTGGTGTATAATTGGATAAAACATTGTGTGTGATTGAAATTTATGATTGAAAGTTGTTTAATATATATAGTATTCGATGTTTTAACTGTTATTTTATATTGTGTACGGAGAATAGAAAGATGTTGAATATCCATAAGTTTATCAATTATTTACATGATTTCTTGTTTTACACGTTAGGTGGCGCTATTTTCGAAAGCAATTTTTTTGTGTTAGCCTATCACATGTCAAGATTTTTAATCACATGATTGATTATCAATGTTGCCGCCATATTGAACTGTCGTTTGCTTTTTGCAAAAGCGATTTTTTTTTTGTGATGACCTATCACAGGTTAGGATTTCTAATCACATCATGGATTATCGATGTTTGCTGCGATATTGGACTATCGTCTGCAATTGGTTATAAAACAGACCCTCCGAGCGCCCAGTGTCATTCTGTTCCTATCTGATTACAGAGAAGAAAGAAAGATGTCTGGAGGAAATTTTTTACGAGGATTTGTACCTCATACTGGGGATTGTTTTTGAAAATATTTTAATTCTCAGACGTTTGAACAATAACCAGGAACTCGTGCAGATCAATTTGTCGAGGTTCCAAGTCAACACCAACAGAGGAAGAAGGCCCCACCCTTACAGGAGGGAAGCACCCCGCTCACCCCCACCACCCAGAAGACCAGCTACACCCAGACCAGCGACCCCAGCCCCCCAGGTAAAAGCGGGGTCTATCATGCACCTTATGCCGGAATTCCGACTTTATAATTCAACCCTTGACCAGAAGACCAGACACGGAGGGGGAAAGTGATTCGGACGAAGATATCAATCAAGCAGGCCATGTGGTCCAGCACCTACTCGCCCATTAGAAGAAGAAGATACCTGAGAACCAAAAACCGAAATCCAAAACTTGAAAAACCAAAAAAAAATTACAAAACCAAAAAAATTACAAAACCAAAAATAACAAAAAAAGCTCTTTCAAGGGCTGTCCAATTGTTTCGAAAAGATGCCTACTTAAACAGTCGATTAAATAAGAAACGTTATGTGTGTGTCTTAGAAAAAAAAGATTTTTTTTCCAAAACACAGTCAAAGAAACGATTGTATCTTAGAAAAAAAAAAGATGATCTTTTTTTTTATACAGTCAAAGAAAAGAAACGTTTGTGTGTGTGTTCAAAAAGAAAAGAGTACCTTATACAGTCAAAAAGAAACATTGTGTTTCTCTCAAGTAATAACACCAGGTCACTTTTTAAACCAGAAGTCTCTGTCGAGACTGAAGCTCTACTGGTTTGTACTTATAGCAAAGGTAGAGAAAAGTTCTTAAGCAGCTGGGAATTGGAAAAATTACAACAGCAATAAAAAAATAATCATCCTTGATTAAGTCTCTTTATGTTCTTAGTGTAGTCTACTTGCATGTCACATTATATTATAATCAGACTTAAACTGTATTTGGAGTAGCGTTTTGAGAGTATTTAACAGAAATTTCTATTTTTAGTAACCAAATCAAAAATGTTCATCAAAGTCAAAAACTGATAAACAAAATTGTGTATCTTAGTGTAGTCTACTTGTGTGCCAAGTTATATTGAAATCAGACCAAAACTGTTGGAGGAGTTGCATTTTGAAAGAATTTCACAGAAATTTCTATTTTTAGTAACAACGGCAACACTGCTCATCGAAATCAAAAACCGATATACAGAATTATGTATCTTAGTGTAGTATACTTGTATGCCAAATTATATTGAAATCAGACCAATACTGTAGGAGGAGTAGCATTTTGAAAGAATTTCACAGAAATTTCTATTTTTAGTAACAACGGCAACACCGTTCATCGAAATCAAAAACAGATACACAGAATTATGTATCTTAATAAAGTCTACTTGTGTGTCAAGTTATATTGAAATCAGACCAAAACTGTAGGAGGAGTAGCATTTTGAAAGAATTTCACAGAAATTTCTATTTTTAGTAACCACAGCAACACCGTTCATCGAAATCAAAAACCGATACACAGAATTATGTATCTTAGTGTAGTCTACTTGTATGCCAAGTTATACTGAAAGCAGACCAAACTGAAGGAGGAGTAGCAATTTGAAAAATTGTTTACAGACAGACAGACAGACAGACGGACGGACGACGGACGCATTACTATCGCATAAGCTCTTCTGGTCTCTGACCAGTAGAGCTAAAAAAAATTATGTGTTCAAGTACGACTTAATTTTCTATGTAAATTATGCCGCCATGATGAATCTCGGCAAGATTTTACCCCAGTGAAAAAGGCTTGTAATCCAAACTGTAGGTCGTTTAAAGTTGTTTCACATTGTTTATGATTGTGATTATGTTATCACTCACCTATATGTTTAATGTCAGCTATGCTAAATAATCCAGTTCTGTGTAATTTGAAAGAATGTTTTGTCATGTGCTTAAAGTATGGCCTGCTATACATGTCATCATTTAAAAAGTCGATCCTAAATAAATCTGTCTTAAAAAATACATTTTACAAATGACATTTAATATGATTAGAGTATAGGTATCCATATATATGAGATATTCTTTTGCATTACATTTATGGTTTTACATATTTGTCTTTCATCATAACGCTACAGATCCTGTAATGCTAAAAGGTCAATTTACGGCGCAATAATTTTTGCGCGCTTTTGGGAGAATTTCTCCACTTTCAAGCAACATTCAATCGATTACCTTTCACTCCCTAATTTCAGACATATTCTGTAGCCAATATGTATATTTTATTCACCTCCCAACCTTTATACTCGTCTCTACAAGTGATAAACTCGCTTGATTAAAATTATTTATTAGATTGATGAAAATTCACTTCAAGCGACTTTATTGCCCATAGAGACATCTACAAATACTCTCGGATATTTTTCAAAAAAATTGAAATGCTAATTTAAAAATTCTAAATTCCTTCTACTTACTCCATGGTAGTTTGTATTCTAGTGCGAAAATATGTTTTTTAAATAAATGTTGAATCGCCACATGCATCCATTTTGAAAATACTACATTACCTATTATCACAGTGATGTTGTGCTGTGTTGAGATTCTTACTTTTTTCAGAACCATTTTAAGCGATTGATGTCAGTCAATCAACACAAGGTGGAGATAAAATAGACATCTATGAACATGTGGTTATCAGCCAGCAAGTCATTCTACACTAAATTATTAATTCAACAGTACAAACTTCCCACTTCCATAATTGAGAATTTTATGGCCACAGGATCAGGGGCTCTGGTGTTATGGCGCGGCTTTATTGATTGTATAGTGAAAATGAATTAATGTTTGAAAATCTTCTCCTATGCTCCTGGGTATTAAATAAACTAAGCCACAATTATGAATTTTATGGCCCCATGGTCAGGGGTTCTGGTAATAAGGTTATGCATTATTTCTTTGAAAATATTCTCCTTTGCTCCTGGGAATTAAACGAGAGGCCCGTGGCCTTATAGGTCACCTGAGCTTTATGCAACAACTTTCCAGTGATTGAATTTGATTCATGTTTTAAACCAGATGCTATGCTATTCACAATTTTGAAAGGGGCACCATCGATCATCATAACAATACACTTAGCAGTTGCTTAGTTTCTTTACTTAATACCCATAGGCAGGGTAGGGGAACAAAAAATGCATTTAAGTAATCAGTGATATTCAACAATAATCAGTAATGCCCCTATCACACTTCAACCCCTGACCCTTAAGCTTAGATACGCACATTGCATAAAATTTGAAAAGGCACCCTTGCTTTTCAAATATATTTGATTAATACCAAGGAGCAGATTTCAAACAATTCATCCAGTTTCAGTGGCTGGAACGTTATTGTTGACAACTTACACGAACGATCACGTTACACGAACGATTCCGCACGATTAACGCACGATTAAACGTGTTACACGAACGATCTTTCACGTTCACGATTCTACACGTTACACGATCTTACACGATTGTGAACGCAAACGCACGATTCTTCACTCAAAATAGTTCAAAATATTTAGGATTCATTTTTTTCAAAACGAAATACTGCTAAATACTTATTTAAGATTTCAAAGAATTTTCAATATTATTTCATAGATTTTGACAAAAATAAAAAAAAAGGGAAAATGATATTTCTGTAACTAAATATATGCAAGGCGTAATATTTTAGATTAAACATAATTATTTCTAAGGAATTTCTCCGATAAAAAAAAGGATTTTGTTCGTTCTATTAGACGATGTAAATGTATGTCGGTCGTATAATTTGATTGGATTGGACATTATGATATGCAGAAAGGGGGATACGATTGAACAAAAATGGCAGCATGGAATGACTTAATTTATAATTACAAATTTTATCCTTATGTTTCCAATGATTCAATGTCTGAAAAACTTGCCAATTATTCAACTTTTTTATTTGCAGAAATTTTAAATTGATTAATTACAAATAGGCTCAAGAGATCAAACACAAATAATCAAAACTCCCAAAAATCATGCCGTGTCCATGTATATTTGTCGACTGACTTGATATGTAAACATTGAGAAATGTTTATTTCTTTGGAAAAAAAATATATTTATTTTCAATGAAATGATTTCAAGATTATCTTGACCACAATAAGAAGTAAATAAAAATTAAAACCAGATTTTTCGAAAAGACGTTAAAGATCTAAGTACAGTTTATCACAATATTGATCGCGCTATTTTTCGAGAACTTAACATTGTACGACTTACTATATTGCTTGTTCACGGGCGATAATTAGTTCGTTCTGCATTCTATTATGTAAATTGCGCTTTTTCATTTTATTTGGATTTTAATTAATAAATTAAGAAAAACAAACGAGGGAAATGCTTATTTTACAAATAACATTCCGATAAAAACTTACAAAACGAAATTTACACGATACCAAACGCACGATCTCGCACGATTAAAAACGCAAACGATTGAGTCTGATACACCAACGATCTTTCACGTTAAACGAACGATCACTCACGATACTCGAACGATTCTACACGATTGGTTTGTCAACAATAACGTTCCAGCCACTGAGTACAGTCCCCCCTATGGTACCCCTGACCCTGGGGCCTTGAAATTCACAATTCTGGAAGATTAGGAATCTGTAAGCCAATGACGAAAACTTGTCTTCGTTTTCAAAAGTTTATTAAATTAATCCAATTTACAATTCTCCGTGATCGTATAGTTTTTAGAAATGTTCTGAAATATGATCAGAAAAGACCAATACACTTTTTATACAACTGTTCAAAGGATCCGTCCAAAATATAAAGAATTTAAGACTGAACTCCAAATAATAAATAGATAAAAGTCCAAAAGAATGATTCCCAGAATAATAAAAAGCCTAAGAAGTGTAATAGTTTGAGAATAAAACCGGGAATAGGAATAAAAGCGGGAATGAAAACGGGAATAAGAATAAAAGCGGGAATACTCTTTTCTTACTAAAACAGGGTCTTTTGTGCTCAGTGGGTTTCCATGGTCCCAGATATAAAAATGTATTTCATTGGATAATTCACCATCACTAACCACCTACGCTTTATCCGTGGGTCTGTCCGTTGACATATGAACCCCAACATGGCACCACCCTCGAATACAGGTAAACACTCATTACTAATATTTATGGGCTCAGTCCCCATCTCTTCACCACAGGAGTTCTAGCCTCAAGCTCTTTTACTTATATACTTCAATGTTCCCAATTTTATTGCTCTTGGTCAAAACTCTTAATGATACCATTGTATTTCCGTTCAAATTTTATTACTTACTATCGATGGGCTTGATTGGTCTATTCGGATCAATTTCATTACAAAATGATCTAACAAATTATAGAGCATTTGAACAACACCAAAATC
Organism: Saccostrea cuccullata; assembly: GCF_032062105.1. Classification (NCBI taxonomy): domain Eukaryota; kingdom Metazoa; phylum Mollusca; class Bivalvia; order Ostreida; family Ostreidae; genus Saccostrea; species Saccostrea cuccullata. The sequence goes on along the minus strand of NW_026934011.1, from coordinate 41,900 downwards.
TAATTTGTTTTGACAAGATAATAATTGTTTACAAAATTAAAGTCCTTTTTTAGACGGAGGCTTAGCCTCCGCTCTATTGGTACCGCTCAGCTGCGGCGGAAGGGAATTTGCGATCGCCATCTAGCGGCTAATCACGTTTACTTTGATTAGCTTGGTCCCCCGGCTCATCCTTTCCAAGGCAGGAGTACATGAAGCAAAACAGGGACAGGGAACCAGGCTAAACTTTGATAAACTGGCCTGCCTGTCTGATATCGGATATGTGCTGTATACAGACAGGTGATCAGTAATGTTTAGAGTCCGCTGCTGACACGCTCATTGGCTGATAAAAACTCTCGCTGACATAGAATTTAAGTTGTCGGGGAAACCAAAACAGATCACCGAGTGCAGTTCTCTGCATCTGCTTCTGATGCAATTAATCTAATTCGGCCACAATATTTTCCACATACAATACATAATTCTTTTTTTTCTCATGGACCAATAATTATCTCACACCTTTCACCTCACCTGGGGCATTTTAATTAGTTTGCGAAGGTCCTATCACATTAATACCCTACATTACCTAAATAGAAGATATCTGCATCATTGTTTCATTGAAACTGACTTATTTTAAATGTTCACTCACTGACTCAGCAGAGAGCTGCGGCTTGTCTGTTTATAGCTCTGCTGCATCTATTTTTAGAATTCCTTATCACATGTTTCAGAAGTTAGATGGGACAAACTGACCCACATGTTTCTATGCTTACATGACCAAAACCAAAACAGTGGCTTGAATCTTACTTTGTGGTGTAAATTTAGTAATATTATGGCTAACCTGTGCAAAAAAGGATGCAATAAAACACTGTTGTCATGGAATCTGCAATAGTGACTCAAAGTATGCCCACAAAAAATATATGCAAGGAGTTGAATTTATTAGATTTCCGAAACCTTGGAGAGATATTGAAAAAGTGTCAAGGATGGGTGAATGCTTGTAAACGGTTCATTGGCGGATCCAAGGGAGGGGGGGGGGGTCCGGGAATTGGAAGCCCACTTTATTTTCTGTCTAGAGGAGAGAGAGAGAATGAAACGTTTTCCGATAATAAATAAAAATACATATATTTGTACGTCTAACTTATGTATTGAATAGATAGGTTCTCGCAGATTAATTTTCTTCCACTCACTTTTCTTCCAAATGATATGATTAAAACGGTTCTATATTATATGAACCGTTTTAATCATATCATTTGAAGGAACTAACATGCAACTTTTTGTTTTAAACCCAACCTGCATCCACCACAGATTTTTTTTTCAAACTCCAAAAGAAAATTCTTTGTACTCTTTGGAAATGCTGCAAATCCGTTCAATTTTAATTCAGGCTTCAGCAGTTTTTTTTTTATTTTTTCTTTAAATTCGGACTGGGGGACCAAAGAAATAAATGGACGTAAACAGATATTATTTACCGAAACCTAAGATCTTCCATACGTGTGTGTGAATCTTTGCTTGAGAGTGTGTATGGGGGGGGGGGGGGGGGTATATGGACAGTACAACCCTGGAACCCCTCTTTCAAGCGTGGCTGGATCCGCCTCTGAAACGGGAAGGATTTTCAACGAAAATGGGTATTATCCGTAAAATCGCGTATAATACTGGATATTAGGGTATCGTTGAATCCACAATATCTAGTCAAGGCGGTGTAATCACTTTATAAAACTTGAACAATGGGATGGCATATTTTGCGGAGTCAGCTCTCACCTAGATGCAAATGTTTCTAAAGGTATCACCAGTCAAGTAAGAATTTGGAAGTCAGGATTAATGCGCACTGGACAACAGATACCTGTAGAGCTTAGTACATTTCAAGATCTGCACCCAAACAGGCGTTTGTTCTGCTTGATATTTTTCATAATGTTGGAAATATTTGGATCTTCTTTATGTTCATACCCAACACAACAGAACTATTAATTAAAAGTTGAATGTGCATGTAGATCTATGCATTATTATATCTGAATGCTTGTATCTCAGCTCCTTTTAGTCCTGAAGAGTTAATGATACTAAAGTATTTTTTGGCTTTCTCACATTTCAGGAAGCTCTTACCACGAGTCACTAAAGAATTGAAATTGATATAGTTTATTATACCCCCCGCTTGAAAATCGGCAGGATATATAGTAATCGTTATTTCCGTCCGTCTGTACGTCCGTCCGTCCGTCCGTCTGTTACGCTTTGGGGTACCCATCTCTTATCCGCAACTCTTCTTAAACCACTGAGTGAAATTTAATGAAACTTTCACAGAATCTTTATTACATATTGCCATTGTGCACCTTCTATTTTACTTTTTGATCTGACATGTATTTTGAATTTTCCAGAGCAAAACATGGACACTGCCATTTTATTCATATGGGAGGCGGGGGGTATCATTTAGTGAGCTCATTGCTCACAATACCTCTAGTTGCAATTAGATTGGTTTGTCCTTTTGATGAAAAATAGGAATTCAGTAAATTACATAATTAAACATTAGACCACGGTAACATAAATGAAGATGTGTTTGTGAAACACTGTTGCCCCCCCCCCCCCTATATATCCCTTACCATTCAAAAGTCATGGCCAAGGTTAAAGTTTTTTCATAAGTATAGAATATCGAAGGTCAAGGTCAAAAGGTCAAGTTTGTTATATCCAATGAAAAGTCTTTCCACAAAAAAAAGATATATGAAGTATTAATGTCCTGGTATCTACTTTTCAAAAGATATGGCCAACTACCCTTAGGCAGAGGTTGGGGTCAGAATATGAATAAAAAATTCCCAAAGAGACAAACAATCATGTTCATTCCAAGTCTCCGTCTATCAGTACTTTCAGTACTTTGATCTAATTATACAGTCACCGAATCTGCGTCACTAATAATATCCATTCTGATTTAATAAACCTTTATCTAATTTTATTTTAACTGCTAAAAACTAAAAATGATTATGTTATTAATATTGTCTAAGTTTAAAATGTTCACAAAATATGTCTCTGCTAAACCCTATAGGTTTACAAATCTTGCTCATTATAACTATATAGGTACTTCATCTGCTTAATATCCAGAAGCAGAGAAGAATACTTTCAAAGATTTAATGTATTTTCACTATATAATCAATTGCGCCCCGCCCTATCACTAGAACCCCTGACCCTGAGGCCATAAAATTCACAATTTTGGTAGAAGCACTCTTGCTCATCATAACTATGCACTTAGTTTATTTAATACCCAGGAGCAGAGAAGAAGATTTTCAAAGAATTCATGTATTTTCACTTTATAATCAATAGAGCCCCGCCCAAACACCAGAACTCCTAACCCTGGGGCCATAAAATTCACAATTTTAGTAGACGTACTCTTGTCCATCATAACTATGCATTTAGTTTATAAAGAAGTCATGTATTTTCACTATATAATCTAACACCAGAACCCCTAACCCTGGGGCCATAAAATTCACAATTTTGGTTGAAGCACTCTTGCTCATCATAACTATGCACTTAGTTTGTTTATTTAATACGCAGGAGCAGAGAAGAAGATTTTCAAAGAATTCATGTATTTTTACTATATCATCTATAGAGCGCCGCCCTAACACCAGAACCTCTGACCCTGGGGCCATAAAATTCACAATTTTGGTAGAAGCACTCTTGCTCATCATAACTATGTACTTAGTTGGTTTATTTAATACCTAGTAGCAGAGAAGAAGATTTAAAAAGAAAGAATGCATTTTCACTATATACTTATTTAGTCCCGCCCTAGCACTAGAACCCCTGACCCTGGGGCCATGAATTTCACAATTTTGGTAGAGGACTCCATGCTGATTACAATCATGCAACAAATTTGACAGCTTGATGACCAGGAGTAAAGAGGAAGATTTTTAAAGTTAGTGGTTTTTGCCCCCCCCCCCCCCGGCCTCGGGGGGGGGGGGGGACCATGAAATTCACAATTTTTGTTCCCCTTCACCCATAGATGCTTTTTGCCAAATTTAGTTGAAATTGGTTCAGTGGTTGCAGAGAAGAAAATGAAAATGTTCAAATGTTAACGCACGACACATAACACACGACGCACGACGACGGACGAAAACATATAGCAATACCTGAGTTTACTCAGGTGACCTAATAAACTAACTAAGTACATAGTTATTTTGAGCAAGAGAGGAAATTCCACAATCGGGAATTTTATGGACCCAGGGTCAGTGGTTCTAGGTTAAGGTTGGTGCCTTATTGATAATATAATGAAAATTCTTTGAAGATCGTCTTATCTACTCCTTTGTATTAAATAAGCTAACTTAATAAAGTATGATGAGCAAGAATGCCTCTTCTAAAATTATGAATTTAAAGACAGCAGGGTACAGGATTTTGGTGTTTTGGCGAAACTAATATAGATTATATAGTGAAATGCATTATTTCTTAGAAAACGCGAATCTTCTCTGCTCCTTGTTTTAAAGAAATATAGCATATAGGTATGATGATCAAGAGTGCCGCTTCCAAAATTGTGAACTCAATAGCCCTAAAGTCAGGGTTTCTGGTGTTATGGCGGGGCTCTTTCGAATATATTGTACTGCACTGAGACGTATGCTAACAAGGGCACCGCAAAGCGGAGCATCCCCTCGCGGCAGGAGCATCACTGGTAATGGCAATAGCTCTTGAGATATAAAATTTTCTAGAGGGACGTTAAACATGTTAAAGGTTGATAGTAAAACGTATCTTGTTAAATGTTTTTGTTCATATGAAGGCTTGCCAGTGTAGAGTTGCACAATTTTTCTTATAATAGGCACTGACGGCCATTGAGCACCGAGGGATCTTTCTGTAAGAGCATCTATTGGGACATGGGCCCTTGGTTTACACGGTCTCATTCGAAGGACCAGTCTCCACGTCCCACGGTGGGATTCAAACCCGCAACATTAGTATCAACTCCCTTACTTTTGACAATATAATTAGTGGAGTGTTGTTGTTGATCCATTTTATTTTACAAAATGCAAAGTACATAGCATCTTGATTAGGGGGGGGGGGAGATATCATGGATACCTAATTTTGCATACGTACTTGAGCAGCTTCCCTTATAGCAGAAACATATATTGTATTCTGCATGTACAAGTTTCAGTAATTTTTAATATACCTACCTAATTAGTATATCTCACAGTACCAGGCAATATGCATTTTTTTCGTAATGAAAAATAACAATGTGCATCGAGAGTTTGAACTTATGGCATAGGCGTCGGAACGGGGGGGGGGGGCTTCCAATATCTTGCAAATATAGACAATTGTTATGCATTGAATATTGGGGTTAAACTTTTTTGTTGGTTTACCCACCCACCCCCTTTTTCAATTTGCTTCCAATGTCCATGTGTGAATTGTATTTACAGTTTATGTGCACCCCAAATTCCCAGACACCTGTTGGAATTTCGTAATAAAACCGCGACGTTCGTCAAATTCTTTTAATTTGATTCCACAGACTCGACACGGCTTTTTAACTGGTTCCTTTGCAGATATGATTATTGTCAACTCGTACTTAAAATGTCAGGATTTCGAGACAGTGAAAATGTGATAACTTAAGAAATATTTCATCAATGAACTTGAAAATGAATAGGTTTCTTCCTTTTATACTGCCACACAAGTATGTAAATACTGAGAATGGATATTGTAAAGGTTCTCTGTCAATCTTGACCACAAGATAACGAACACACTAACACACACACATACGCACATTCGCGATGCTCTATCCCCTCCGCAACTAGTTGCGCGAGGGGATAATAACTAAGTCGACACTTTTTGAACTGGGTCTTTCCTTGTATATGAAATGTGTTTAATTTACGTACTGTTATAATTTTTTTAAACTTTATTCTTTTTTGTTCTTTATTTTGTAGTGGGGTGTGTGTGTCTACCTTTAAATGCCTGTTGAAAATTGTTCTACTTTCTGTAGTCGCACTGGGCACGGACTACCCGTGCGTCCAATTTAAGTCTTGAATGTCCGAGCAAATTTGCCTACTAGCGATTTCATCAAGAAATAACTCGCGAAAATACATGTACATACCAATACATATTCACTAGTACCACTGCAAAAACTTACAAACGTTTGTACAGTTTAAATACTTTTAAATCCATCGAATAGCTAGAAAAACGCGACAATGTAAATACCTCCCATGTCCCTACACAGTGAAAAACTACGACGTTTTTTTTTCGAAAACATTGATACTTTTCAAAACGTTATCGAAAACTTTGACATTTTTGAAAAAATCGATCGAAAACAATTTGACAAAATTTATCGAAAACCTTGATCGACTTTATAGGGATTATGTTTTCCCGAACTTCTAAAGATAAATGGCAAATAGCATTGAAGTGATATAACGCATTGTGTCGTAAAATGAAATCTAGAGATGCACTTCATTCTTCTTGCAAAAGATTTCCCCTTACCTAATAATTAAAATTTCACAAAAGGAAACAGAAGTGAAAAGTTCACAAGCTTTAAAATTCGAAGATCCCTGATTCTCCTGCGTGTTACAAACTGCTTTATAAATCGTTATACAACTTTTAAGCGTGAAGAAAATGAATAGAAAAGTGGGGTGAAGTCAAGCCTTAGCATGCAAATAGTAATGGACTATAACTATTTTTTCCTAAATAGTCAAGAAAAAAAACAGTGGCTAAATTGAATTTTTAAACCAATTACATTTTGTAATGTAGCCTTTTTTCCCCAATTAAAGCAAAATTGATTAAATTCTACAACAATTATTATTTCAAGCTGTTTTCAAGGAGATCTGCACTGAGCGGAATCAATTATTTTTAGCTCACCTGAGCTGAAAGCTAAAGCGAGATTTTCTTTAGAACTATTGTCCACATGTCCGACACTCCCTCTTTAAATTTTCTTCTCTGGAGCCGCTGGGCCAATTATAAACCTTCTTTACGTATATTTTTGTTTTGTCAATGTTTAATTGATATGTGCTTAATGAGTTTCCTTTCTTCAAAATTGTGTATATACAATGTTTCCATGATGAATTAGGAAATGTGCGTGCTCCCATCTAGGTAAAAGGAATTCTAAAATTTTATCAATGTCTCTGGTTTTGGTAGTAATATAATGCTACTTACATTGCTTAACTGGTTTGATGGAAGAGGACTTAATATCTGGAGAATTTTCAGGCAATGAGCAGCCTGGAAAGACGCAAATGGCTGCTGGATTATCTATGGAGTCATTATCACTAAGAATGAAATGTGTAATTTTAATACTAATTTAATACTATTATTTACCGTTAATCTCAAGGTTAGTTATATATGTCATTTTGGCATGTTTCTTAAATAGATTTGATGAGCGATCTCATTCCTGGAGTTTTGTATTCATACTCAGGACGACAAGCGTGTGCTGTGCAGTATGTAGAGCTGTTTTAGGAATACCTCAATCCACTTTTTATAAAGTGCGGGATTTATTCTTCCGTGAGTAGTAGTAGATTCCATATTCTTTTTGGCTTTGAAAAATGTAACTGTGGAAATTTGACCAAAAAAATTAAATTAATGCTATTGCAGAAAATCAGAAAAGCGTTACAAATTTCAAGAGGAAAAGGCGCCAGACAAAGTCCATGAAAGCCATTGCTTTGTTGACGCTTTATGCCCAAAACTATGGAGAAAAGATTCCAAACAACCACCATTTCCATTTGTCTCCCTGCTCCACGTATATGATCTGATGTTTGAGGAGTGGCAGGGAAATTTTTTATCACCAGGCTCTTTAAGCCACTTCCTCAGTTTGTGGAGAAGTGAAACTTCTCTAATTACCATACCAAAGGTGTAATATTTCTTCACGAATTTGATTATGTGCTAAAGACGTAAAATGTAATATTCTCATCTGCCAATATCTTTCTTTTATAAACCTATTGAAAGGAACATATGTTCAATTCTGTATAAATTTTATTTGGGGGTCAAAGATCATAGCCCGACCGATTCACGTTAACAACTAAAAAAAAAAATAATGAAATTCCTGATATTTTTTGTTATAGAACAACCGATTACCGAAATGCAATGTGTGTACAGGGATCAGAATAAAACTTGGGGAAACCAGAGATGTACTAGAAAGAACAGTGCTTTAGAAGAAAAGAGACAATTGTTTTAAAAAGCAGAAGTAAGTTAAAGGAGTTGTTCAAGCGGGACAAAAATATTTCCCTTGTTACTAAATATTTTTGACGTGAGAACGAAATATTATAGGCATCAACAACAGGCCAAGATATTTCCAAACAAATATATATCCCTCATCATCGACGGTATGGATCAGAGCAAGACTCCTCTAACCCAATTCGTCCATGCTAGTAAATTTTCGTCTACCATGTGGTAGTTTAGTGTACATGTAACAGGCGTTATTGTTCATGGGATAGGAAGTTTTTTTTATCTGTTCTAATGCAGGTAAGTTACACCTCCAAACAAGCTTGCCTTATAATTAAAAAGATGTATAATCTCTATTTCGAAGTTTTCTTTTCTTAAAATCATTTGCAGTCATTCTTTAAATCTTACAATTTCTATTCTTCGGAGTGTGCTCTACACCATGAAAGATTCTCTACCTGACACCCTTTACATCCAAATGGATAACTATGTAAGGGGGAATAAAAACACGTAAATGATCATTGGCGATCAGAAGTGGATGAAAATATAGACATATAAATTATATAATGAAAAGACGCATCAAGTTACGCATATAAACCTTCCACCAAAATACCAATCATTGTTTATACTCTTTTTGCAGATATTTATCAGGTTTTCTGTGTTATCTGGTTTAGATTGGCTTTTTTAGAAAGATCAAAATTTCGTTTTTAATGGTCGGTCATACACTTGAAGATATACATACAACGCATACACACATGTACAAAAGATCCGTGCCAATATTTTTATTTTTTTTTTCAGATTAAGTCAATGGCTATGTAGCCATGCGGCCTTAACTATAGCGAAGCTCTTGAATGTTTTGAGGCTTGTTATACACCAAGGACACATAATGTTAAAACAAACAAGTCAGAAATGAACAGTATTAGACTTGTTACAGGTTTTCTTTTAATGACTTTCAAACATGATACAATAAAAAAGGTGAGCAAGCTCACATACCCCACACTCCCCCAAACTGAAAGTGCTAAAATCCTGGGAAAACAAGAGATGTTTGTAAAACACTTATGGCCCCCTCCCCCCAAATTGGAATTTTTTCCATGTCCAAAAGAGCAAAAACGGCCCTTTGTTCCTAAAAGAGAACTTGACCTAGACATTCATCTGATAAATCTGAACACTTAATTTCAATTCAGCATGCGCAGCGGTTTGGAAGAAAATGAACGGAAACTGCAAATAATTTGAATTTTTCTTAGTCCAAAGGGCTTCTCTCAAAAATGGTGTGATTTTATCCAAAACAGGACTTGACTTAGATATTCATCTTTATACCAAATGTGCAACAGTTGCGTAGAAAATGAACGGAAACTGCAAATAATTGAAATTTTTCTAAGCCCAAGGGGCATAACTCTCTCAAAAATGGTGCGATCGTACCCTAAACAGAACTTCATCTATATATTGATCTGATATATCTGTATACCAAATCTCTTTTTAGGTCACCTGAGTAAACTCAGGTGACCTATTGCTATCTGTTTTCGTCCGTCGTCGTGCGTCGTCCGTTAACATTTGAACATTTTCAGCTTCTTCTCTGCAACCACTGAACCAATTTCAACCAAATTTGGCACAAAGCATCTATGGGTGAAGGGGAACAAAAATTATGAATTTCATGGTCCCTGCCCCCCTGGGGCCTGGGGGGTGGGGCAAAAACCACTAAAATTAATGCAATCTTTAAAAATCTTCTTCTTTACTCCTGGACATCAAGCAGTTAAACTGTTTGCATGATTGTAATCAGCATTGAGTCCTCTACCAAAATTGTGAAATTTATGGCCCCAGGGTCAGGGGTACTAGTGCTAGGGTGGGGCTAAATAAGTATATAGTGAAAATGCATTATTTCTTTGAAAATCTTCTTCTCTGCTTCTGGGTATTAAATAAACTAACTAAGTGCATAGTTATGATGAGCAAGAGTGCCTCTACCGAAATTGTGAATTTTATGGCCCTAGGGTCAGGGGTTCTAGTGTTAGGGCGGGGCTCTATAGATTACATAGTGAAAATTCATGAATTCTTTGAAAATCTTCTTCTCTGCTCCTGAGTATTAAATAAACTAACTTAGTGCATAGTTATGATGAGCAAGAGTGCCTCTACCAAAATTGTGAAATCAGGGGTTCTAGTGCTAGGGTGGGGCTAAATAAGTATATAGTGAAAATGCATTATTTCTTTGAAAATCTTCTTCTCTGCTTCTGGGTATTAAATAAACTAACTAAGTGCATAGTTATGATGAGCAAGAGTGCCTCTACCAAAATTGTGAAATTTATGGCCCCAGGGTCAGGGGTTCTAGTGTTAGGGCGGGGCTCTGTAGATTATATAGTGAAAATTCATGAATTCTTTGAAAATCTTCTTCTCTGCTCCTGAGTATTAAATAAACTAAGTGCATTGTTATGATGTGCAAGAGTGCCTCTACCAAAAATGTGAAATTTATAGCCCCAGGGTCAGGGGTTCTAGTGATAGGGTGGGGCTCTATTGATTATATTATGGAAATACATGAATTCTTTGAAAAAATTTCTTTTCTGCTCCTAGGAATTAAATAAACTAAGTACATAGTTATGATGAGCAAGAATACCTCTTCCAAAATTTTGATTTTATGGCCCTAGGGTCAGGGGTTCTAGTGACAGGGTGGGGCTCTATTGATGATATTGAAAATACATTAAATCTTTGAAAATTTTCTTCTCTGCTCTTGGGTATTAAACAGATGAACTACCTATGTAGTTATGATGAGCAAGGACCCTAATCTTCCAGAATTGTGAATTTCAAGGCCCCAGGGTCAGGGGCACCATAGGGGGGATGTACTTATATACTGAAACTGGATGAATTGTTTGAGATCTACTCCTTGGTATTAATCAAATATTTTTGAAAAGCAAGGGTGCCTTTTCAAAAATTATGCAATGTGTGGATCTAGGCCTAAGGGTCAGAGGTTTATGTGTGATAGGGGCATTACTGATTATTGCTGAATATTACTGATTACTTGAAATGCATTTTTTTGTTCCCCCACCCTGCTTATGGGTATTAAGTAAACAAACTAAGCAACTGTTAATTGTATTGTTATGATGATCAAATGGTGCCTCTTTCAAAATTGTGAATGCCATAGCATCTTGCTTAAAACATGAATCAAATTAAATCACTGGAAAGTTGTTGCATACTGCTCAGGTGACCTATAAGGCCCATGGGCCTCTTGTCAGTATGTGCAATGGCTGTAAAGAAAATGCTCGGAAACGAACTGGACTGCCAAACAGCAGCAAAGCAATATGCCCTTCTTTCTTCGAAGGGGGCATAATAATAGAGGAATCGGAATGTCTCGACAATATGCACATCTTCACATTTTTGTCCTAAATAGCTGGAAAGTCTGACGAAAATCTGTGCAGCGGGTGATGAGGAGCTGCGTTGACAAACTGTTCATCTCTATATTCAAGATATGACTAGATATCAAAGATGAATAGTGTGGAAATTCCCGGATAAAATAAAGGTATCAAAATATCCTGGTAAAATGCAAATCTACACACTGTGTCCTAATTATCAGCAATAAATTTCTGTACAGCGGTTTATGAGGAGTTGCGCTGACAATTTTTTTAACTATATATTTAATATATCCCTAAAAATTTAAGTTGCAAAAGGTGGAAATCCCTAGAAAAAGTTAGGAATCAGGATTTTCTCGTAAAATGCCTACCTACACAGTTATCTAAATATCTGCAAAGTTTGAAAAAATTCTGTGCAGTGGTTAAAGAGGAGTTGTGCTGACAAACTGTTCATCTCCTTTTCAATATATTCCCCAAAATTTAAGTTAAAAAGTGCGGAAATCAACGGAAAAAATAAAGGAATCTGAACTTCCTAGTAATATGCACATCTACACATTGTACTCATTCCCGAAATAATTCCGAAATTTTAAGACAGAGACATTAAATCTTAAGAATTAGGTTTGCAATTTGTTTAAAAAAAATTGGGCCATGGAAAGTTCCCTATGAGAATGTCCGATAAATTAAAGGAATGAATCACCCGATTCGAACAAGAAGTGTTTGTGGCTGGCGGCCACAAAGTTCGAGAAAAGTATATTTTGGCATATAGGTTAGTCAAGGTCATTTAACCTTGATGTCATTTGAAAGAACTTAAAACTAGCGGAGTATGCATACTAATTATGAAGTTATTGCAATGGTTCAAAAACGCTATTTTTAGCATTTAGGGCACAGACAAGGTCATTGACTGTGATGTCATGTGAAAGAGCTCAATTAAAATGCATATTGATTGCATATTTAATATGAAATCTCGATCTCTCTTGGTTCAAAACAGCTATTTTTAGCATATAGGTCATTGTCATAACGTCAATGACTTTGGTTTCCTTTGATCGAGCTTAAGTAAAGTATGCATATCACATAAGAAGTCTCTATCTTTCATGGTTCAAAAGTTCTGGCGAAAGTTAAAGTTGACAAACAGACAGAAGACACGTGAAAAACACTTGCGCCCCTATCTATCGATCCAAGAACAAAGAGAGTTGTAAAAGTGTTTATCATATTCTCTTACGGTGCTTCCGAATGCCTTCTTCGAAATTTCAGTTAACAGGAGGTTATTGATACCCTTCATTGATAAAAAGTACCATCAGTTATGCAATCGTTATGAAGGAATAAGGGATCAAGTCATTTGAAACATTAAGTTAATGCTACGGATGCTCTTAAAGTTCAAACAGACAACAGTATAACTCGTAAAAACAACGGAAAATCGCCGTACAAAATGAAAACAATCATTTTACTTCTCTATAGAGAAATGACTAAGACATGTATTTTAGAAAATATAAGTTAGCATTGCATGCTCAAACACACCGTCATGCAAAAATGTAATTATCTTAAATAGTTGTGATAAAATTGTGGCAAACATTGTTTATCATCGTTTTATTGACCATGACACATTTAGAGTACTGTGGAACATCCGTTTACAAAGAACAAAAGATAAAAAATTGAAAGATCAAATTAAACGTCTGATATCTGAATTTAAATGCCTACAAAAACAAGTCAATTCCAGACAAATCCAAATCAACTGGCATGTTACATTTATTGAGCCGTGATAGTCAAGTTTTACACAGATCCCTACAAAGTCTGTCTTAAATGAAGTTAAAATGCTATTCGGTCCTCTCTAAAAATGTCCAATATTTGAAGGGTTCATCCTTTCACTGTTCTTCTCTAAATAGTAAGAAAAATATCGACAAGAGCCAGTAGGCAACATCGTTCACCTAAGCAACTATCTAAGTGAAAGCAAATATCAGTTCCATATTGATGTTTATAAATAAAAGATCACTTGGCTAAATTCTCTTCGGTTAGGTACACAATAGACTGTTCAGAAATACTCAAACAAAACCTCAAAACTTAGTACACCAGAATCAGTTGGAGTGACTGAAACACCACTTCACGGCAAAATTTTTAGTTTGCATTAACCAATCAGGTTTGTTAAATTTCATTACAGTGTTGGTAGTTGGGAGGAGCAGTGACAAGCACATTACCCTGAGACAGGCATTGGGGTCAGTCACACACCTTCCAATGATGTCAGAAAAACATAAGAAATGTCAAATAAGAGACTTTTTGTTGCACAGGCTATTCGGAGAGTGAGGTACTTTTGTACTTTGAAAATTGAAATTCCCTTTACACCTTGGCAGAACCTTGATGACATTTCAAAAATTATTAATCTTAGTGAAGTTTACGTGTAAGTTATATTGAAATAAGACCAAACTGAAGGGGTAGTAGGGTTTAAAACAATTTCACAGAAAAGTCTATTTTAAGTAACCACGGCAACATCGATCATCGAATTTACAAACCGATGCATTAAATAAGAATCTGAATTCAGTTGATTTGTGTGCCAAGTTTTATGAAATCAGACCAAAGCTGTAGAAGGAGGAGCGTTTTCAAAAACTGTTTACACAGACGGACAGGCACATTACTATTGCAAAAGCTCTTCTGGTCTACGATCAGTCCCTAACTGTGTACAAACTGCGTCATTTTTGCAAGATGACGTCAAATTGCGAGATGACGTCAAATTGACAAGTGCATTGCGATCGAGGGTGTGGGATTTTACAAACGAGAAATCTGTATATTATAGTAAGATTGTTCACAAGGTGTTACTGTTCTAGGCGTCAAAGTAATTTGGCTGACAAGAAAAGGTTAAAACCTGCCTTGATGAAGGAAGTGCAGAGAAATAAAATCCATCCATCTCAAATTCAAGACATGTTCGTCATTATATAGGTGCTCGCTATCCAAAATCATCATCCTGGGGGTAAAAATGAATTTCATTATAAATAGAAAGTAGAGAATGTAGTTAATGTAAATTTTACATGTACAGTGTATGTATGTCTTTTAAAAAGACAAAAAGGCTATAACAAATAAGTAACACCCAGGCCTAAAGGGAGCACAATGAACTGAAAAATATTTACAAAATCATTCCATAATTTACCGTGTAGCTGTTCATTATTTGATAATATGGGAAAGAGAAGACTACAATATCTGTCCAAATTTTGGTTCAAGAAAAGTACACCACATATCTAAGGATCCAAGTGTCAAAACGATGGAACTAAAACAGCAGAAAAACCTCGACCAGATAGACATAAAAATAAGTTTGCCGACATTCACTAACAATGTCAAGACCATGCAAATTTGTGCTGCAAAGTTTAAAGGTCAGTGGTTTGATGATTTTGAGGCCAAGAGGAAGTGAAGTACGAGCTATGGACAGTCATAATGATGCAGTCCATATTCCTGATATCATCTCTCCAGTGCTCAAGCTGTAGATACCAAAGTCATCAGCAGAAGTTATATGAGTAAGTATAAGCTACCTGACCAGGAAGGAAGGCTTCTTGGTTCAATGTAGTCGTATCCTGAGGACGGTATGGGCACCAGCTTGACCACCGACGGGATGAGAGGAATTCTGCTGATGGCAAATTTCCACCAGCTAGCTCCACGCAAGCTTTTAAGACTCTGCTTATAAAGTGGAGAATTAAGCTAATTGTGTGAAAAGGGATAGTGTGAATAATATATGAAAATTGTAATAAAATGACTCTGAAAGTGGACTTCCTGATAATTCACCAATTCGCACAGAGGGGGATTCCATTCCAGGCAGATATACATGTAACTTCTACTATGTGTGAAAATATTACTAGCGAGGAAAAAGTATTTCAGTGTTTTTTGGCAATATGTCATGTTCATTGTAAGAAGGGAGAATAATTGACAGGAAAGGCCGACAAGTCACCTGTCACGGCACAATGAATGCACTTCAAATCTTTACACAACAGACAAACACTGGTAATGAGAAACGGTGCACGGCTGAATGCATAGAAACTAAACAAGGATGAAACTCCTCTTCCTATAGGGGGAGACAGTGCAGTGTCACAGGGAGCATCTGTAAAACAAGGAAAAACAACCGAAAACCTGAAGGACTGAGGATCTTTTTCGAATCACATAGGAAGGAACCAGAAAAGACCCGCTACGGTGAGCGCATGTTTCCAGGCTGTACCAAAGCAGACATAGTATCAGCTTAAACCATTCGCGCTGGACATATATAACAAGAGGCCCATGGGCCACACCGCTCACCTGAAAAGCTTTCTCCCTTGTAATACGTATTGTGACCCCACCCTACCTCACTGATCATAATCTAGACAATTTGTAATCTACACTTCCCCAGAATGCTTCCACATAAGTTTCAGCTTTTCTGGCCTAGTGGTTCTTGAGATTTTTAAAAAAAAATTTCCAATATATAGCTCAACAAACTTTTTAAGCTCACATGGTTTTTCGCACAAATTAAGGTCACATTGTTGTAATAAATGTTACCATTTTCGAACTGCAGAACAATGGAATAACCCTTCGTTATATAACATATATAATGTCGAGCAAAATTGTCTTATAAAATTATTATCTGAAGTTTCCAAAGTGGATGTTTTTAAGGAAATTTTTTCTAAAAAATGATAGAATGTTACGACTATACGATTCTACCATTGGTTTTTAAAAAAATGCATAAAAAGAGCTTTCCTTCTTCCCAAGAATTTGAATTTTTAAAAAAATTTTCTTCTTTAAAGGTGAGTATTTTATAAAAATCGTTGCTCATTTATAATACTCCTCCTGATTTCGTCGAAATGTAGCGCCGAAAAGGGATATTATTGCAAAAGGAAACCACATTACAGGGTAGGATAACGGAAGTATTGTTTTTTTTTTAATAGTAAATTCTTTCAATGAAAATGATATTTCCTCTGCATTTACGGTCTGAAACGTTAAAATTTTGCAGAGGGATGAATCTTTCATTATTCTAGATTTTATAAGTTGACTTTTACAAATTACACCTTATTACATGTAACATAGAAAGCAATCCAACATGAAAAATACTATAACCAACTCGAGTTAAATAGTCAAAATGTATAGAAGATACAAGTAACAGTAGCTGAACCGTACCCATGTTGACGTTTCTGCTAAGATTTATTGCTTTGAAAAGAATGGATAAAAAAAGACAGTTACAATTGGCAAGAGACTATAAAAATTCTAATGAGAATAGTTGTTACTCTTTAGCCATGAATATATCAATTTCTACCAATTGATTTATGTGAATTATGTTTCAGTAAATGAAACAAAAATCAAACCATATGTATTTAATTTTTTCCATGTTTCCCAGGGATAAAATGAAACTACATACAATAGCACTTTCATCCTCCATGTCTAGATTATCCTTGGAAGTAGTGTCCACAGGGATGGCAATGCTGGCTGGGGCTAAAGTGGAAGAGTCAGGTTCCTGGATGAAAAGCTCTCTAATGAGCTGCTGATCCTCCTCGGTCAGCAGCTCTGGTAGGCAAGATTCCGAAGCGGTCGGCACAGTAACTGCGGTAGGTGATGGAGGAGGTGGCAACGACGAAGATGGCATAGATGACATGCTAATAGGAAGACTCTCAGGTTTTGCTGGCCTACTCCTCGACTCCCATTGGAGGATCGACTCCTCCATCGTCAACGAACGCATTATCTCCTTCAGGACCTTCGAGTTGTTGCGAACTGTCATGAAGTCTCACCCCTCAGCTTCGGCCTTCTCTCTTGCCCTCATCTTATGCTCCAGCTGATACCATTTCGTGTGCTTAAGGAATTAGGTCTTCTGAACAGCTGCGAAGTCACAAAGAGTACAATGGTAGGGATACTCCTCGTACGCAAGGTGCTTGACGAAGATGTGGTGTGTGACGGCTATCTTTTCTCCACGAAATCCGTACGGCTTGCACTCATAAACGTGCCTCCTCTTCCCGGCAGACATTCTTAACAGGGAGGATATTATCTAAAATGTAAGAACCAATAACATATTACTGGTAATTATGTATTGAATAACCCAACAACATAATTGGTAAATCACCAATAACAACTATTGGTACACCCTTATGTAATTATTCAAATATCATCTCCACCTAATAAATCAAGGTCTTCCCCTCCTACACATGGGTTGAGACTTGTTCACAATACAAGTAATTCATTTATTTTTTTTAATCAGGTAAACATTTGTTTATTAAAGAAACAAAAACATCATAACACATATACATCAGCAAATCACAATGCTGCGCTAGTCCAACAGGCACCTAACTAAATTTTCTTTTATTTTTGTACAATGTTCTGGACCCACTTCGGTGGCTGACTTCCACGATACGGCAGTAATTTATTGTGATGCGTTATCAGAATCGCTTTTACTCATCAGGATCACTATCTGAATCAATCCAAGTTTTATCAGAATCATCCATATCAGACTCTGACTCTCCATCATTAAACTCTACGTCTGACTGATGAGGGTGGTCACCTACAGAAGAAGATATAAACAGAGTCATCTTCATTAGATATCAATTTCCAACAACAATTGCCCCAGTTAGCATAGTCAGATATCTCACCTGCATGTGCATCTTCAAGAAGAGACACAATCACTGCATCAACAGAACTGGATCCTTTATCTGACTCTCCACCATTAGACTCTACATCTGATTGAAGAGGTTGTTCGCCTACAGAAGAAGATATAAACAGTCATCTTCCTCATATTCAATTTCCAACATCTATTGCCCCAGTTAGCATAGTCAGATATCTCACCTGCATGTGCATCTTTAAGAAGAGACTCAATCACTGCATCAACAGAACTGAATCCTTTATCTGACTCTCCACAAAAAAGTTTTCACATAAAATTTTGGTGCCTATGGATCATAAATTTTAGGAATAAAGTTTTCTATAAGTATTGTCAAAAGATGTAACACATCAATGTCATGGATATGATAATATTTGCTTTGAAGATTATAAGAAACAGCTTACACAAATGAATTTTTAGTTATATAATATGATTGATGCACGACATGAACTTATATATATAGCAATAGTTCAGTCTCAGATGACCAAATTGCAAAAAAAAAACAACCAAACATTTATTTTAAACGTATGTTTAACATATTACATTCTCCTTTTGCTTTCCATATCTCCATCTTTTCGAGAAACATTTCAACCTGGCTGGTCTTGTATCTATGAAATTTTACAAAAGAGAAACTACCTAAATTTTACAAAACTACCGTTAACGATCTCCGATCCTCAGCCATGTTCGATAACTCTTAATTATCCATTTTTATACGCCCGTCTTAAGACGGGACGTATTATGTTATAGGCTTCATGTCCGTCCGTCCGTCCGTCCGTCTGTCCGTCTGTCCATTCCTGTCCGGCTCATAACTTCAATACTATTAGGCCTAGGATTATCAAACTTTGTCAACTGATACTTCTTGGGTAGACGGTGTGTCGCGCACAAAAAGTAGGTCGGTATACATCTTAGGTAGAAGGGTGTCGCGACCTATTTCAAGGTCACTGTGACCTTTAATTTTAGTGAAATTTTTTAAAAAACTAAGTTTTTTAAATTTTAAATTCCATAATCCTAAAAATGTAAAAAATAGAGTTGTATCTTTATTAAAAAGTATTAGATCAAGTAAACTTATTTTTTTCATCATATACCGGTACTTTACAGCAATCTTAAACAAATTTCAATGTTAATGAGAGGAATTCAGTTTGTCCCATGGGCATAATTATCAAGCACTGGTCAAGAAGAATTTTGATAGCAGAAAGTTGCATGTCAAATTAGAGAGAAATTAATGAGTTTATAGTGAGGAGATAACTAGTAGAGCATTGCTGTTATCTATATCCCTCGGGTATTGGGCAAATGGACAGCCATTTAAAAATAGCTCTTGTTGGCTAGCCTAAGTTTTAAAATGAATAGCCTAAGTTTTAAAATGAATTTGATGAAAAGTAATTAAAACTTATTTGATATTGCATAATAAACTAATAATCTGATATTATATAATATTAATTAACTAAAAACTAATTTTTTGGGGTGGGGTTGAATCAGCATGCCTACTTGTCCATATGTATTAAATATAAAACTTGTCTGGCATTACATCTAAAAAGAAATCATGGAGTATTTTATATGTTTAAAAAGTGTTTTAGGATAAAAAGTGCAGATCCATTAATATTAAGGGAGTAATGAGTAGACAAGCATCCAGTCAAAGATTAATTAATGAGTTCAATGTAGGAAGGCTATCTGATCAAACGCTGTATCTGTATCCTTTGGGGATTAGACAGAAGAACTGCTGGTCAGTTTATAGCATATATCATTTGATGGCCAGCCTTTCTTTTCAAAATTGATTTGGCATAGATCAAGTTGTTAAGACTAATTTGATATTGTTTATTATGATGGCCGGCATTTGACAAAGTCTAACACAAATAGTATAGAAATCTATCATTTATGTAATATTTGTTATAATTATGCCTACAGCACAGGGGATGGATATTAAAAGGAATATTTTTTTTTAAAAATGGAAAAATCATTGAAATCTTAGAATCAAGGTTGACATGATTTTCTTGCACTCTAAACTGTTAAAGATAATTGTGTAATTTTTTGACGGGCGTATCATGCTGTGGCGTGGCACTTTATTTTTAAAATTTGTACCATAAATCTGTCTTTTATATAGAAAAATTTAGTCCTCTAGTGTAAGTATTACATCAGTCATTCAACGAAATGCTTGGCTTAGTGAATCAATGGAGATCTACTAAATATAGGTAAAGGGGTTCGAGCCACCGATGTACTGGTACAACCTTTTTTCCCCGTCAAATTGTATTTTTATTTCATTATATCCATCATGGGCAAGGTTGCAATAACTTTGTAAAATGCATGGATACCACCTAAACATTGCTTTTAATTTCATTTATAAAGTTTGAAGAATAAATAACATTTTTAAGATGAAATACATATACTTTGAGGCTGAGGATTAGAGAACCTTAAAAGGAAGCTGAAATATTGTCTTGTTATAAAAAAAAAATTCCAAAAATGTTATTTAGTTATTTAATGCAAATCCTTATTTGAATATATTTAATGCTTTATCATTCTGACACTTGTTTTACACCAACTATGATTTAAGAAAGATGAACAATATTCATAAATTCTTTTACAATAAAAACATTATATAAATTAACTTACATTACAGTATCTGCCTTACAATACACATGATATTCTTCATGATCATCTGAAATATCCATATTTTCTATTTTTACGGGCCACAGGTAGGAACGGCAGTTTTGCCCAAACAAATTGTTTTGATTAACTTCTTTTTTTTTGCAGTTCCAGTACATGTATCTCCTAATGCTGGTTTCCTTTTCCTCCTTACCATTGCAACCTATAAAACCAAAAGCATAGTTTTTTTTAATTTTCAAACAAAACAATGAAACAACCAATCTATGTGTTTATCTTGGGTAAAATGTACTAACTACTTCTCTTGATCTCCTCTCTCTGATTTATTGTAATAAATTGCATATTATATTTTTTAAATTTTTATTTGAATTTTTAATGAGAAGGATTCTTTCACATTCTATTTTAACAAATAGTCAACATGTCAAATTTTTAATGACTCATACATACAAATGTACCTGTTGTGGTTGCAGTTTTAGTGACAATATTTAAAGCAAACCACAGATGGATATTAATTTTCAATGCAAAAAAAATGTATGTCTACTGCATTAGTCTTTCATTCTCTGATGTTTCGGAGGTCCGTGTTTGCTCTGCTCTTATTTTGTATATTTGTTTAATGGACGTTGAGATTGAATACTGTTCGTTATTTTTATATCCTTCTTACAAAGATTTAAAGTATTGCTGCACAAATATCGACACTGAAATTGTTTAGTTACCATTAGTACAGTTTTAAGTTGAAATAGGGTAAAAATGTACAGTCTAATTTAAGTTTAGTAAAATTTTATCGATGGAAGAAGAGCATAGGATTTATGCAGCAATTTAAATAATTTTAGGAATATTCTCCTCAATATTATACTTTATTTATTTTAAATTGAATAGGATATGCCCTCGCGCCGACGTTGTTTTTTTTATGTGCTCTATTACCTTGAATGGAAAAGACCTTTTTTGTACTCATTTGTAGTAGAACTTAGCAGAAACGTGATGACTTCCTTATATCTTTTCTTCCCTCAAAATCCCCTCTTTATGCACAGGCACCTGAAGTATGGAAAATACCCCCCTCCTATAATATGACGTCATAATGTGTACTTGCATGTATATACTGTGGGTACTATGTATGTATAAGAAAATATATTTGAACTTTCTCAATATTTATACACTGAATTGACCACGGATTTTTTCCGTTATTTCCTGATTATGACAACGAGCACACGGCGGGTGTGACCGGTCGGCAGGGGATGCTCACTCCTCCATGGCACCTGATCCCACCTCTGATGTTTCGGAGGTCCGTGTTTGCTCTGCTCTTACTTTGTATATTTGTTTAATGGACGTTGAGAATGAATTCTGTTCGTTATTTCCATATCCAAGAATAAAAAATTCTGTTCCATTTTCTGACAGTTCTTAACATCATTGCAATGAAAATCATCACAAACAATATCATACTCAACAATGCAACCTCAGACCAAAGAAATTTTTTTATGTCCACCATCTCTGGCAACATGCTCTCAATGAGGAATGAATCATTCTTTTCAATACATTACTATTAAGAAAAAAAATGTGCAGCTTATTCAAACATTTTTAGGATTAAGATTTAATAGCAGTCCGTTGATTAATGTGGCAGGGAAAACTTAGAACAAAATTCAAGGGAGACTTTAATTCTCCCTCACAGAAAAATAGGAATTTAACTGAAAATAGTAAGATTCAATAATGTAATTAAAAAAAAAATTCCACATTTTATAATACATTCAACACAATTACAAAATTCTGAGTTACCAACCTCACTGTAATTTATATACATTTGGTTCACAGTATGTTGAGATATTGTATCACCTGCATTTATAACCTCATATGGTTAATGAAACTAATTTAAATGACATGATTGACAATCTTATGAGGTTTTACATACCTTAAATTCTTTTTGGCCAGATGGAGAAATACACCAGAGCAATTATGAAGAATATCAGATCAATTACAAAAGAAACTCCCAAAATTAAATGTACACCAAACTGACTTAATTTTGAATTGCTATTTAAAAACAAGATGCGCAAGGGCCTTATAGGTCACCTGAGCATAATGCAACACATTTCCAGTTACATTGTATTGAATTTGATTAATGTTTTAAGCCAGATGTCATATGGCATTCACAATTTTGAAAGAGGCCCATTGATCATCATAACATCATAACAATACACGTAACAGTTGCTTAGCTTGGTTACTGAGTACCCATACGCAGGGTAGGGGAACAAAAATGCACTCCAACTAATCAGTAATATTCAGCAATAATCAGGAGTGCCCCTTACACTGTGACATAAACCCCTAACCCTAGGTCCAAACATTGCACAATTTTTTTTTAAAGGCACCAATAAAATTGCCTTTCAAAAAATGAATAAATGTTTTATAAATACTAAGGAGCAGATTTCAAACAATTAATTCATTTACAGTATATAAGTAGAGCCCCCCCACCCCTGACCCTGGGGCCTTGAAATCCACAATTCTGCAAGATAAGGGCCCTTGCTCATCGTAACTATATAGGTAGTTCATCTGCTTCATACCTAGAGACAGAGAAGAAAATTTTCAAAGATTTGATGTATTTTCACTATATAATCAAGAGCCCCACCCTAACACCAGACCCTGGGCCATAAAATTCCTAATTTTTTATAAGAGGCACTCTTGCTTATCATAACTATGTACTTAGTTACTTTATTTAATTCCTAGGAGCAGAAAGAAGATTTTCAAAGAATTCATGTATTTATACTATATAATCAATAGAGTCCCGCCCTAACACCAGAACCCCTGTCCCTGGGACCAAAAAATTCACAATTTTGGTTGAGGCACTCTTGCTAATCATAACTATGTACTTAGTTGGTTTATTTTATACCTAAGAGCAGAGAAGAAAGAGTTAATGTATTTTCACTATATACTTATTTAGCCCCTTCCTAGCACTAGAATCCCTGACCCCAGGGCCATGAATTTCACAATTTTGATAAAGGACTCAATGCTGATTATAATCATTCAAATAGTTTGACTGCTTGATGTCCAGGAGTAACGAAGAAAATTTTTAAAGATTGTACTAATTTTGGTGGTGTTTGCCCCACCCCCCAGGAACCATTGAAATTCACAATTTTTGTTCCCCTTCACCCATAGATGCTATATGCCAATTTTGGTTGAAATCACAGGGACCTGTAACATACTGTATTTGATTTTACGTAAGCACTATATGCATACAAAAAGAGAAAGGGAAACAACGTCAGCCCGAATTTACTCAGGGTCGATCTCGGAAAATTTTCGTATTCAATAAAAAAAAAAAACAATGCAGCAAATTAAATTTTAACTAGAATCATACTACAATAAATATTTTTTAATAAAACAGAAACCTAATTTATTTATATAGCGTTTAAGTTGGGAAACACTATCACGATATTCAGTTGTGCGTGTCGACGAACTGTAAGTCGTCCACTAAAACGAGCTAAATTTCATACATTTTCTACAGTTTTTAAGTCTTTCCGGAGATGGAAAACACAAACTAAAGATCCAGCGTTCACGAAAATCATTTTTTTCTTTTGTTAATTGCAATTAAAATGTATAATCTCTCCGATTTGAATACATACGATGTTTTTTTTTCGTTCACAACAAGGCCCCGAGCCAAGAACAGACGACATTTTGGAAAAACCCATGATAGGTAAAAGGCGGAGCCTGATTGGTCAGATTTATTCTAGAATACTACTATTTGACCAATCACATCTCGCGTTGAGTCTTGGAAGCAATGTTTACCGACTTTAGTGAACGACTTAAACTTCATCGACTGCATGACAGGATATCGGATCTGCAAAACACGACTTACACGATTTTTAAATGACCGCAACGATATTTTTATTAAAGAGTGAGTTTTGATGAATGATCCCAGGCGTTATTTCACTATCTGCAAGGTATTTTATTGAAAACACGAATTATTTCCGAGATTGACCCTGTGTAAATTTGGGTTGACGTTGTTTCCCTTTCTCTTTTTGTATACATATAGTGATTACGTAAAATCAAATACAGTATGTTACCGGTCCCTGTGGTTGAAATTGATTCAGTGGTTTCAGAAAAGAAGCTAAAATGTTCAAATGTTAACGCACGACGAACGACGACGGACGAAAACAGATAGCAATAGTTCACCTCAGTTTACTCAGGTGACCTACAAAACCCAAGAACTCTTCAAACTAAGCTTAAAACAACATACAATCCTATAACAAAAACTTCTCGTCTCTCCATCATAAAATTTTTGT
Organism: Saccostrea cuccullata; assembly: GCF_032062105.1. Taxonomy (NCBI): domain Eukaryota; kingdom Metazoa; phylum Mollusca; class Bivalvia; order Ostreida; family Ostreidae; genus Saccostrea; species Saccostrea cuccullata. The sequence goes on along the minus strand of NW_026934011.1, from coordinate 17,082 downwards.
CTCTATCAAAATGGCTACCCCTTTCCTTTCAGTCATGGGTTACCAAATATCACTTGATACACGCACATTGTTCCATCAAAAGAATGAACAAACAATTTCCTGTCTCCTAATCTTAAAGCTTATCAATGCTTCATGACGTATATACGCTAAATTAATAGCAATTATCAAAAGTTTATCAAAACTTCGGGATGACATCTGATGGCACCACTCTGTACAAACGTGGCCTACCAGTTGAAGCAGTGTCTCTTGATGAATGTTTGTCATCATTTCACCTTTGGCTTACAGAAATACCAAAACCAGTTTTTAGACTACACTAAGATACATAAATTTTTATATCGGTTTTTGATTTTGATGAATGGTGTTGCCGTGGTTACTAAAAATAGAAATTTCTGTGAAATTCTTTCAAAATGCTTCTCCTCCTACAGTTTTGGTCTGATTTCAATATAACTTGGCACACAAGTAGACTACACTAAGATACATAATTCTGTGTATCGGTTTTTGATTTCGATGAACGGTGTTGCCGTGGTTACTAAAAATAGAAATTTCTGTGAAATTCTTTCAAAATGCTACTCCTCCTACAGTTTTGGTCTGATTTCAATATAACTTGGCACACAAGTAGACTACACTAAGATACATAATTCTGTTTATCGGGTTTTGATTTCGATGAACGGTGTTGCCGTGGTTACTAAAAATAGAAATTTCTGTGAAATTCTTTCAAAATGCTTCTCCTCCTACAGTTTTGGTCTGATTTCAATATAACTTGGCACACAAGTAGACTACACTAAGATACATAATTCTGTGTATCGGTTTTTGATTTCGATGAACTTTATTGCCGTGGTTACTAAAAATAGAATTTTTATTTAAAAAAAATACATTCAAAATGCTACTCCTCCTACATTTTGGTCCGATTTCAATATAACTTGGCACACAAGTAGACTACACTTAGATACATAATTCTGTTTACCGGTTTTTGATTTTTGATCAGCGGTGTTGCTGTGGTTATTAAAAATAGAAATTTCTGTGAAATTCTTTCAAAATGCTACACCTCCTACAGTTTTGGTCTTATTTCAATATAACTTGGCACACAAGTAGACTACACTAAGGTAAATAATTCTGTTTATCAGTTTATCAATGAACGGTGTTGCCACGGTTATTAAAAATAGAAATTTCTGTTAAATACTCTCAAAATGCTACTTCAAATACAGTTTTAGTCTGATTATAATATAATGTGGCATGCAAAGACTACACTAAGAACATAAAGAGACTTAATTAAGGATCATTATTCTATTTATTGCTGTTGAAAAGTTTCAGTTCCCAATTGCTATAAGTACAAACCAGTAGAGCTTCAGTCTCGACAGAGACTTCTGGTTAAATAGAGTGGGTCATCGTACCATTTTTCTGAGGACGAATAATGAAAGGCAATGGAAATATGTTTCTTTTTACACTTGCAAATAAAGTGCCGCGCCACAGCATGATACGCCCGTCAAAAAATTACAATTTTCTTGAACAATTTAGAGTGCAAGAAAATCATGTCAACCTTGATTCTAAGATTTCCATGATTTTTCCATTTCTTAAAATATCCATCGCCTGTGATGTAGGCAATTATTATAATAAATATTACATCATTGATAGATTTCTATGCTGCATGGTTGTGTTTGCTAGACCTTGTCAAATGCCCATCATATTAAACAATATCATATTAGTCTTACCACCTTTATCTATACCAAATTAATTTTGAAAAGAAAAGGCTAGCCATCAAATGACATATGCTATAAACTGACCAGCAGTTCTTCTGTTTAATCCCCAAAGGATACAGATAAGATGATGCTCTAAAGAAATGCCTACCTACATTGAACTCATTAATTAATCTTTAACTGGATGCTTGTCTACTCATTACTAACAAGAGATGAATGGGTCTGCACTATCTACCATAAATTTTTTAAAACATATAAAATATTGTCTCAAACATTTTTTGGGGGGTTGAGATTTAATGTCCAACAGGTTTTAATGTGTAATTCATATGGACATGCTGATTCCACTCACCCCATTAAATTAGTTTTTAAATTATTTTATAATATGATATCAGATTAGTCTATTATGCAATATCAAATTAGTTAGTTTAAATTTTTATAAAATTGATTTTAAAACTTAGGCTAGTCAACAAGAGCTATTTTTAATCAAACAGGCTAACCCATTTGCCCAATACCCAAGGGATATAGATAACACCAATGGTCTTCCAGTTAGCTCCTCACACTAAACTCATTAATTTCTCTCTAAATTGACATGCAATTTTCTGTTCTTCTTGACCAGTGCTTGATAATTACACTCATGGGAGAGGTATGATTTCTCTAACATACATTATATTTTTTAAAGATTGCTGTCAAGTATTTGCTTAAAAAGAACAAGTATTTACTTGATTTAACAGTTTTTAATAAGGACAGTGCAAAACTCTTACATTATTTGGGATGTGTAAATGAATAGTAAAAAAACACATTTTTAAAAAAAAAAAAAAGAGGCTCACGGGCCTTATAGGTCACCTGAGCATTATGCAACAACTTTCCAGTTATTGAATTTGATTCATGTTTTAACTTTAGCCAGATGATATATAGCATTCACAATTTTGAAAGAGGCACCATTGATCATCATAACAGTACACTTAGCAGTTGCTTAGCTTGGTTACTGAATACCCATACGCAGGGTAGGGGAACAAAAATGCATTCCAACTAATCAGTAATATTCAGCAATAATCAGTAGCGCCCCTAACACTGTGACATAAACCCCTGACCCTAGGTCCACACATTGCACAAATTTTAAAAAGGCACTCTTAAAATTGCCTTTCAAAAAATAAATAAATGTTTTATAAATACAAAGGAGCAGATTTCAAACAATTAATTCATTTTCAGTATATAAGTAGAGCCCCCCCCCTCCCCCACCCCTGACCCAGGGTCCTTGAAATTCACAATTCTGCAAGATTAGGGCCCTTGCTCATCATGACTATATAGGTAGTTCATCTGCTTCATACCCAGAGACAGAGAAGAAAATTTTCAAAGATTTAATGTATTTTCACTATATAATCAATAGAGCCCCGCCCTAACAACAGAACCCCTGACCCTGGGGCCATAAAATTCATAATTTTAGAAGAGGCATTCTTGCTCATCATAACTATGTACTTACCTAGTTTATTTAATTCCTAGGAGCAGAGAAGAAGATTTTCAAAGAATTCACGTATTTTCAATATATAATCAAACTAGCCCTGCCTTAACACCAGAACCCCTGACCCTGGGACCATAAAATTCACAATTTAGGTAAAAGCACTCTTGCTCATTATAACTATACACTTAGTTAGTTTATTTAATACCTAGGAGCAGAGAAGAAGGTTTTCAAAGAATTCATGAATTTTCACTATATAATCCATAGAGCACCCCCCCCCCTTCAACACCAGAACCCTTGACCCTGGGGCCATAAAATTCACAATTTTGGTTGAGGCACTCTTGCTCATCATAACTATGCACTTAGTTAGTTTATTTAATACCTAGGAGCAGAGAAGAAGATTTTCAAATAATTAATGTATTTTCACTATATAATCAATAGAGCTCCCCCTACACACACCAGAACCCTTGACCCTGGGGCCATAAAATTCATAATTTTGGTAAAAGCACTCTTGCTCAACATAACTATAAACTTAGTTAGTTTATTTAATACCTAGGAGCAGAGAAGAAGATTTTCAAAGAATTCATGTATTTTTACTATATAATCTATAGAGCCCCGCCCTAACACCAGAACCCCTGACCCTGGGACCATAAAATTCACAATTTTTGTTGAGGCACTCTTGCTCATCATAACAATGCACTTAGTTAGTTTATTTAATACCTAGGAGCAGAGAAGAAGATTTTCAAAGAATTCATGTATTTTCACTTTATAATCAATAGAGCCCCCCCTCCCCCAACACCAGAATCCTTGACCCTGGGGCCATAAAATTCACAATTTTGGCTGAGACACTCTTGCTCATCATAACTATGTACTTGGTTAGTTTATGCAGAGAAGAAGATTTTCAAAGAATTCATGTATTTTCACTATATATAATCAATAGAGCCCCACCCTAACACCAGAACCCCTGACCCTGGGGCCATAAATTTCACAATTTTGGTAGAGGCACTCTTGCTCCTGATAACTATGTACTTAGTTGTTTTCTTTAATACCCAGGAGCAGAGAAGAAGATTTTCAAAGAAATAATGCATTTTCATTATATACTTATTTAGCCCCGCCCTAGCACTAGGACCCCTGACCCCAGGGCCATGAATTTCACAATTTTGGTAGAGGACTCATTGCTGATTACAATCATGCAAACAGTTTGACTGCTTGATGTCCAGGAGTAAAGAAGAAGATTTTTAAAGATTGCATTAATGTTAGTGGTTTTAGCCCCACCCCTCAGGCCCCAGGGGGGCAGGGATCATGAAATTCACAATTTTTGTTCCCCTTTAGCCATAGATGCTTTGTGCCAAATTTGGTTGAAATTGGTGCAGTGGTTGCAGAGAAGAAGCTGAAAATGTTCAAATGTTAACACACGAAGGACGACGGACGAAAACGGATAGCAATAGGTCACCTGAGTTTACTCAGGTGACCTAAAAATTCACCTAAATTAAAGGTCACAGTGACCTTGAAATAGGTCGTGACACACCTTCTACTTAAGATGCATAAACTGGCCAAATTTCATGATTGTAAGTCTTATAGTTTTCTTGTTATGCGTCGGAAAGGATTTTTCCATATTTGGCTATAACTTCTTAATTAAAGGTCAGAGCGACCCACTTTTTGTGCGCGACACACCTTCTACCCAAGATGCATCATATGACAAAGTTTGATATTCCTAGGCCTAATAGTATTAAAGTTATGAGCCGGAAACGAAAAGCTAACAGACAGACAGACAGACGGACGGACGCGAAGCCTATAACATAATACGTCCCGTCTTAAGACGGGCGTACAAAAAAGGTACAAAGACCCACTCTATATAAAAAATTAAGTTTACTTACTTAAATTTTTATCATGGTCTTTAAAAATTCTAAGTCCAAATACGTTAGCCAAACACAGAAAAACAGTATATCATTTAATTATCCATGTATGTGTGACGGCGTGGTCCAGTGATTAGCGAGTAGCTCTTTAAACTGGCGTTTAGTGAGGAAAGTGTTCGAATCATGCTACGATATTTTACATTTTTTTTGTTTTGTTTAATATTATAATTAAGTTGCTATAGGATTGATTAGTACATTTTTTAAAACTTAAAATAACATATATATGTATTTTATAATGAACCCATTTACAATATTATTAAAAATGCCTGATAAATATTAAAATAAATATACATTGGAATACTTGGATTTTCATTTTTACTTATTTTACTACAAGACCCTCTAAACAAAAATATAATCACTATCATTATAAATAATGTAAACATTTAGATAATAGCTCCACATGCAATATGTGTTACATGTAACATTCGGATAACAAAATATACGTCCTTAACCATGTTAGACAATCTGTGGCAAAAAATATAAGTAAAGTGTTTAGCTTCTTTAAAGTCTAAATATCATTTTCACAAATACTTTAAACATTTAAATGCATAGTTACATTCTAAGAATTGAGATATTTCCAAAAAACGGGCATGAGCATTCGGCTCGCCTTATCCCCCCAGATTCTTTATGAGTAACAAATGCATTATGTTTCACAGAGAACCAGTTCATGTCATTAATAAGCAAACATCTAAAGATAAGCATATCATGTTTCTTTTGAGAAAAGCTAGTATTTACATGCTTAAAATATAACATTTATTTCAAAGGAAAGCATTTGACTTCAAAAGAAAATTTACTATGTGACTGTCTTTCTCGTTCCAAGGTAAATCAGTTCTTACAACAAGTTCAATGTTTGTTTTTTTTTTTTCAAATATAGAAAGTTTCGCTTGAAAACATGCAAGGAAGAATATTTAAGTTTTATTCAGTCCTTGATTTTCAGACTACAGTGTAGTTACATTCTTACAGATTTTCGCTTTAAGTTCCTTTGCAGTGGGGGCTTTAATTGAAAAAAGCAATGTAGGAGCACTTGCTCATATTTAGGAGAAAATTAAATGCTGTTTAAGGTAGGATTCTTCTCACATTTCTTGTATTTAAAAATTAATGAAATTTTATAACACAATTAGCTAATGTGTTTGGATTAAGAAGACTTTTGTAAGTTCATAGTTTTATTATAAAGTCACAGCAAAGGTTAAACAAGCAATGGTACATGGAAAGTTCAATTATAAAGATCTCGGAGCCAAGATGGTGAAAGCTCACATAGTCATTGCATCACATAGGTCCAAGAGCTAAGTTCGTATAAAAACTCTCATGGTCCGTCTCGGAGCTAGGATGGTAAAAGCTCTCCGTAGTTCATCTCGGAGCTAGGATGTTAAAAGCTCTCCGTAGTTCATCTCGGAGCTAGGATCGTAAAAGCTATTGATACTCAGTGCGCACACCTTTTGTACAAGAAGCTGCATCATAGGGTTCACATATTTGGTAATAGCAATTAGTTAGTTAGAGTGTCACTTCATTAATATTCATATTGTCCGCCCCTCACTGAAGCTCTGTCTCCCATTTCCTTATAGGATACGGCAATGTCCTCTGTTTACATTAACATTATGCATCTTGCGCATTCTTCAGTTAATTAGATGGCTGCAGCTCTGCACAAAGTCTGATTGGAAGTATCAATGCTTGAGAACAACACATCGTAAAAACTAATTGTCCGTCAAATGAAGATGCTCTGTTATTGTATTCTATCTCCCAGAGTTTGTAAACAAGTTCGTAATTAAGATATTATTGTCCGTCGCACTACACACTGATAGTATCAATTATAATTCATAACACAACATTAAAACACGGATAAATGTACTGTACAAATTAATATATCAATTAAACTTATAATTTATACGCTCATTGTGTTACATTCCTCCCCAAAGCGGAGGAAACATTGTCCAATGTTTCATTAAATAAAACGCACTAACACAATGAGTTAAAATGTCTATGAATTGTTCACTTTAAAATGTCCATAACACACAACACACAGATGTCCAATAAGAATGTCCCGAATTGTTGATCGAATTATAACGAATGTCCCTTGAAAAATGGTGACATCCGCTTGACCATCATTTCTTCATTACGGTGAGATCTCGTAGAATGGGTTGAATATCCCTCCAATTCGGTGACATCTCTTGGGTAGATGACATCTACTGGATATGATGAATGCCCCTTAAACTCGGTGACATCCACTGGATAACGATGAATGCCCCTTTAGCTCGGTGACATCCCAGACATGACACATTGTCATAATATTTGTGATCGTATAGTGGTAATAAGTGTTCATGCATCACAGCAAACGTAAACACACAAAGTTGTAATCTGCAACAAAGTTAATTAAAGCTTTCTGCTTAATTGTAACTGGTCAGTCCGAGACTCGGATACATGGTGTTGATCTTCGTCACTGTTCATCATCAGCATCAGATTATTTCGTCTCTCTAAGAACCATTGTTGGTATAGTGATCTTGTAGTCTGCAAAACTGTTTTCTGGTTATTTTCAGCATTTTCTACATTCATTACTGGTGCAGTTGGAGCTTTGTTTTGGTCCGTCTCTCTGCCTTCTAGATACTAGGTCACCCTCGACTCTGAATAATTGGCTGAAATATTATACCTAGATCTTTTATTTCTGGACAACCAATACACTTTTGACCTTGACCTTTTATACCCATATTTAAATATATAACACATTTACCCCCATAATAATAGAACTTATTATCCCCAGGAGAATGTATATACCCTTGTCAGTCAACCATTTTTAGTTACGGGAATAATTTGTATATTCTCAATTTATAAAGAGAATCTTGGAAATGTGGAATCAGGAAGGTCACCTTAAATTGTTGAACCAAAAGTCCCTTTAAGATTTCTGAACAAAGAGTCAACTTAGAAATCACAAATAGCGATGTATGTCACTTAAATTGTATTACACTTTAATACCAGAAATGATTAGATTAGTCACAGAGAGGCTTCACATAAAGAAAACAACTATGTAATCATTTTATCAAGTATCAATTTTATTCTAGGTTAGATTTTATCATCTAAAAATGTCATACTCAGACACATTACTTAGCGTAATCCTAGAACATTCATACTTTTCGACATTAAACTTAAGATTAAATTGTCCTTTAAGTACTAGTTCAGAAAAATTATTCCGATATGTCATACCCAGACACGCTACTTGCTGTAGCACTAGTGATAGATGATGATACTTGTTTTAAAATGTAAAATTGTTTAAAGCAACAGTTTTAGGGTAGTTTTAACGGCTTTTAACGTTTTCGCGTTTAATGCTTTACAGCGTGTTAGTTTCTTAGCACGAGACCTTGGTATGTAACATTCATTTATGTCCATTTCATCAAAATCTGTCTCCTGTTCAGTCTCAGTGTCATTGGCATCATCTATTTTTTCAGAATCCATGTCTTGCTCAGTGTTCGTCTGTTTTCGTTTCAGGCGCTTGGACAACTCCCATAAAGGTATATCGTCCTCATCAGACCAATCGTCTCTTTCCTTTCTAAATTTATCAGCAAGTCTAGCTAATGGTGTTTCGTCATTGGGGTCATCAGTGTCAGGTACATTGTCATTAATATTCTTGTTCTCTTCGTCTGTTTCGTCACTTTCAGGAGGTATTGCATATGCTGCATTTCTTATAGGTCTACCATCTTCCCCTTTCGGAATTTCCCAATCTACTTTTGCCAATCGCAAGAGTTCCTTATGTGTTTTCACCACTCGACCGTCCAACTGATTTTTAATTTTGAATGTCACAGGCGTAGTTTGTTCAATAACGCGATAAAAGGGTTTCCAATTACTTTGCAATTTACTTTGTTTTTGATTGTTTTTATAATAAACTGGATCTCCCACTTTTATTTCTTCGTGTATAGCGTTTTTATTTGCATATTTCATTTGTTGTTGTTTTGCTTTTTTCATTAATCTATGAACGCGCGTAAAGGTTTTATGCTGTTCCTGAAGCGCTATTTTATGTAGGTCTTCACCCATGTACTTACGTCTAGGTTTCAAAATTTTATCGATTGGTAAAACAACATCCCTGTTGTACAGCAAGAAAAAGGGTGAAAACTTGGACGATTCATTGATGTGAAAACGAACTGCAGCTAATGTCTGATTGAGATGTATGTCCCATGTCGTCAGATTGTCTTGTAATTTCTTGGACAAAACATCATGCATTGTGCGATGAAATCGTTCAACTTTCGCGTTACTTTGTGGATGGTAATATGATGTAGTAACGTGTGAGATGTTCAGTTCTTGTAATGTTTCTCTGACAATTTTGTTTTCATTTTCTGTCCCATTGTCCGTGACAATTTGCAAAGGCACCCCATATCTCGGAAAGATTTCTTCTAAAATCAAATGAGCAATTGTCTCTGCTGTTTTATCTGGCACAGCAAAAGCCTCAGGCCAGCCACTGAATAGATCAACAAACCCCACTATATATTTGTTCCCTGATAAAGACCGAGGGTATGGGCCAGACAAATCTAACCCAATTTTTGCAAATGGATATGGAGGTATGTCTGTCTCTTGAAGTGGTGGTTTTAACTTCTTTAAGGACCTCATAGAACACGTAACACATTTGGTTACATAACTGTAAACTTCTTGGTACAAGTTTGGCCAGTAATACTTTTGTCTAATAAAGTCAAATGTTTTGTCTATTCCCATATGTCCAATATCGTCATGGTATTGTTTAATGACACCATCCCTGTAGTGTTGAGGAACATACAAGCGTACGATAGGATCATGATCCAAATTTGTTAGGAAATACACAACATCATCTATTAGCATGTATTTACTTAACATTGTTTTATCGGCCCTTCCTTGTAAGATGGTATTTTTGATTTTTAATATTTCTGGATCTTTGATTTGTTCTTTGATCATGTCAATATTTTCTTCATTTAAAATTTCAAGGTCATTTTTGAAAGGTAGATCTGGTCTTTCAAGTTCGCAACTAGCGTATTGTTTAGGATCAAAGGAATTTGAATCCAAGAAATTTATTTCAAATGTTTTATCATTTACATCAGGGTCAACAAATTTCTCAATTTCCTCTTTATTCATTTCAGGATCGTCTGGCAATCTCGACAATAAATCTGCGCACGTATTTTCTGTTCCTGCGATGTACTCTATTTTACAATTGTAACCAGCTATACTCAAAGCCCAAAGTTGTATCTTTTTGTTTTTCATTGGCGCTTCCAATAAGTATTTCAACGGCTTATGATCTGTTTTTATCACAAACTTTGCATTGTGTAAGTAGTGGTCTAGTTTTTGTAACGCGTAATGAATTGCGTAAGCTTCTTTTTCTACCGTTGACCATCTCGTCTGAGTATCGCTCAGTTTGTTTGACAAATAATAAATTGGCTTTTCATTTTTAACCCCATGAATGACGTCATCGTGTTCATCTGTTTCTTGAACCAAGCACGCCCCTATTGCTTTGTCAGAAGCATCCGTATACAAAATGTATTCCTTGTTTAAATCTGGATAGGCTAACAACGGAACCACGGTTAAACTTTCTTTTAAGTAATCAAACGCTCTTTGAGACATTTCATTCCATTTGAATTTTGCATACTTTTTTGTTAAGTCAATTAGTGGTTCGGCTATTTTTGAAAAGTTTGGTATGAACCTTCTGTAATAGCTACACATCCCTAGAAAACTTCTCACGTCTTTAACACAGTTTGGTACAGGCACATGCCGAATCGCTTTAACTTTATCTTCGTCTGGTTTAATTCCGTTTTTATCAATAACAAAACCTAGATATTTTGTTTCATTTTTCAGAAAACTGCATTTTTTCAGTTTTAATTTCAGTCCATGTTGCCTAAGCCTATCAAACACATTCTGAATATGTTTTATGTGATCTTCATATGTTGCAGAATAGATCAACACATCGTCAAGATAAGCGGTAGCATAGTGTTCATAACCTTGAAGAACCTCGCTCATTAATTGTGAAAAGATTTGTGGAGCATTACATAACCCAAATGGCATTACATTGAATTCAAATAAACCTCTGTGACAAGTAAAAGCCGTTTTTTCTTTGTCGGCTTCATCCATAGCAACTTGCCAATAACCGGATTTAAGATCTAAGCTTGAAAAATACTTAGCATTCCCTAAAGTAGCTAAGATGTCATCGATCAACGGCAAAGGGTATGAATTCATTTTAGTTATTTTATTCAGTTGTCTGAAATCAACACAAAATCTTTTCGACCCGTCCTTTTTGTCTACTACAACAATCGGAAAACTCCACGGAGATTTTGACCTTCGTATGATATCGGCGCTTAACATTTCATCTACTGTTCTTTCGACAATTTGACGTTTATTTAACGGTACTCTGTATGGTCGCAGTCTGATCGGTTTATGATCTCCGGTGTCAATTTTCATTTTAACCGTGCTTGTTTGACCCAGTTCAGTTTCACTTTCAGCAAAAAGATCTTTATTAGCAATTAACAATTTTGCAATTCTCGTTTTATTTTCTGCTGGCACATCAACTTGCTCTAAGTTTATTTGATTGGAGGTTTTGCATGCATTCTCGATTTTATTAATGGAAGCGATTGTTGATTTATTTACATTTTCTGCTCTACCAATCGGACAGCCTCGTTTAATTTTAATTGTTTTATTGGTGTTATTTACAATTAAAATGGGCAATCTGTTGTTATTTTTAACTTTTGTTAAAGAATTGCCTATCATTAGCCCTGGTTCGCCTCCCACAAAACCATTATCAAGAGATGAGATTTCAACTAAATCATCAGTTGTAACAAAACTTCTTTTCAATTTGCCATAACAAACATGCGCAGTTTGAGGTTTGATAACAGATTTCCTAGTCGCTCGCACAACTGCAGAGATATGAATATCTTCTTGAAATGGAATGTACGTTTTCCCAATTCTAAAAGACCCTAAATCATAATATAAGCGCACGCCATTCTTGATCAACCAATCGCGCCCCAATATGACATTTCTATTCATTTCTTCAATGACAAAAAATGGATGATTCAAAGTCATGCCGCCAACTTGAAAACTGACATTTGTTTTTCCTTTGATTTTCAACGTATCACCATTTACAGATTGTAAATTGACTCTTTCTTTAGATAATTGTGGAATGAAATGAAAGGACCTAAAAACTTTTGAATGAATCAAAGAGACTTCCGCACCAGAATCAATGAGTGCGCGAAATTTCTGACCGTTAATCTTAATAATACAAGAATTTGGATTTCCTGCAATATTAATTTTGAAATTTGGAATGTTTTTATTTTCAATTTTATTCTTTGATTCATGCAAATGTTTACTCCTTACAATGGCCCTATTTTGGAAGGAGTTTACTCGTTTAACTGATCTTTAGTTTGATTTCTACAATTTCGTTTTATGTGTCCTTTCTTTCCACAACTCCAACATTCAACACTCTGATAACTTGCTGCTCTGTTTACTGAATAAATACTTTTTCTCTTTTGTGCTGTTTTTGAAGGGCGTTTAGATCTATAATGGTCGACCTCCATGGGTATATGGGTCTGTTTAGTACCCGACCTGAGTTCGAATCGCTTATACAGGTTTTGTTCAGCCATAGCACAGTTTATAGCTGCTTGCAAAGTTGCAGGGTTTTCACGCATGACCTTGAATTTCAATCTGTCTTGTAATAAACCATCAACAAATATTCCAATCAATTGACGTTCAACTGAAGGTCCCCCTTCAAGACCTTTATATGCTTCTTCGGCCAATGACAATAATCTTTCAGCGAAAATCTGAACATTTTCTTCGGGTTTTTGGTGAACTTTTCGTAATAACATGAACGCATGTTGAGAATCAGTTACTTCAGCAAATCTTTTGGATAATTCATTTTTCAAAGCATTCCAGGTCCCCCCTGGGTTATTCGTGAGAATTCGTTGAATAAAGTCTGAAACCGCCCCACGGCTAGAACCATAAGCCACAATTTTGACTTTTTCATCTGATAGACTGTTCATGAAAGAGTACTTTTCAATTGATTTTACCCAATCTTTAAATTTGCTAGGATCCCCCTCATACGGTGTTATTATATTTGAAATCCCATTTGTACCAATTGCATTTGATAAACCTTTAACTGTTAAATCAAGACCATCAAATTTAGTTTCTATTACAGTCGACAAAGTCACAAAGGCACCCCCTAAGTCGTAACCGTTCCCCATGTCTTGGTTGTCCATACCGTAAAATCAAGGTACAATAAAACAGTTACTTACAGTAGTCTTGGGTTTCTTTTCACTTTTCAGCGTTGTGAGACTTCCCGTTCTGGTCCTGGTCACGGGCACCAATTAATCCGGTATATAACACAATTAGCTAATGTGTTTGGATTAAGAAGACTTTTGTAAGTTCATAGTTTTATTATAAAGTCACAGCAAAGGTTAAACAAGCAATGGTACATGGAAAGTTCAATTATAAAGATCTCGGAGCCAAGATGGTGAAAGCTCACATAGTCATTGCATCACATAGGTCCAAGAGCTAAGTTCGTATAAAAACTCTCATGGTCCGTCTCGGAGCTAGGATGGTAAAAGCTCTCCGTAGTTCATCTCGGAGCTAGGATGTTAAAAGCTCTCCGTAGTTCATCTCGGAGCTAGGATCGTAAAAGCTATTGATACTCAGTGCGCACACCTTTTGTACAAGAAGCTGCATCATAGGGTTCACATATTTGGTAATAGCAATTAGTTAGTTAGAGTGTCACTTCATTAATATTCATATTGTCCGCCCCTCACTGAAGCTCTGTCTCCCATTTCCTTATAGGATACGGCAATGTCCTCTGTTTACATTAACATTATGCATCTTGCGCATTCTTCAGTTAATTAGATGGCTGCAGCTCTGCACAAAGTCTGATTGGAAGTATCAATGCTTGAGAACAACACATCGTAAAAACTAATTGTCCGTCAAATGAAGATGCTCTGTTATTGTATTCTATCTCCCAGAGTTTGTAAACAAGTTCGTAATTAAGATATTATTGTCCGTCGCACTACACACTGATAGTATCAATTATAATTCATAACACAACATTAAAACACGGATAAATGTACTGTACAAATTAATATATCAATTAAACTTATAATTTATACGCTCATTGTGTTACAATTTTCACAGAATCAAGAGGACAATATCCCTAAGTGATGGTATCAGTGAGATTAGATTTGACCGTTTAATATTAGAGGCAAGGTCAGGTCAAGGTCATTACCTTCTTCCTAGACATTAAGAATAAAATATTACCGTTTCCAATCATGTTTCCTACTTGTAATTCAAAAGATTGAATGTTTTCTTTTTGCATATAAAGATACTACCATATAGGGCCTACAAGATGATATTACCAAATTGACATTGATAATTTAAATAAAATGGATATTTGCTAATCCGAATTTCCTCTACTTTTCTAAATTTTTAGCTCACCTGAGCCGAAGGCTCAAGTGAGCTTTTCTGATCACATTTTGTCCGTCGTCCGTCCGTCTGTCCGTCCGTCTGTAAACTTTTTACATTTTCGACTTCTTCTCAAGAACCAATGGGCCAATTTTAACCAAACTTGGTACAAAGCATCCTTGGGTGAAGGGGAGTTAAAATTGTTAAAATGAAGGGCCAAGTCCCCTTACAAGGGGAGATAATCAAGAAATGACAAAAATAGGGTGGGGTCACTAAAAAATCTTCTTCTCAAGAACCACTGGGCCAGGAAAGCTGAAACTTATGTGGAAGCATCCTTGGGTAGTGTAGATATTAAATTGTTAAAATCATGACCCCCGGGGGTAGGGCGGGGCCACAATAGGGAATCCAAGTTTTGCATAGAAATATAGAGAACAAATCTTTAAAAATCTTCTTCTTGGAAACCACTGGGCCAGGGAAGCTGAAACTTATATGGAAGCATCCTTGGGTAGTGTAGATATTAAATTGTTAAAATCATGACCCCCGGGGGTAGGGCGGGGCCACAATAGGGAATCCAAGTTTTACATAGAAATATATAGAACAGATCTTTAAAAATCTTCTTCTTGGAAACCACTGGGCCAGGGAAGCTGAAACTTATGTGGAAGCATCCTTGGGTAGTGTAGATATTAAATTGTTAAAATCATGACCCCCGGGGGTAGGGCGGGGCCACAATAGGGAATCCAAGTTTTACATAGAAATATGTAGAACAAATCTTTAAAAATCTTCTTCTCAAGAACCACTGGGCCAGGGAAGCTGAAACTTATGTGGAAGCATCCTTGGGTAGTGTAGATTCTAAAGTTTTCAAATTAAAAAAAGGGAACGGGGTTGTTGGGCATGATAGGTATAGCAAGAGGGGGAATCTGGTAAAAATTTGCATCACCCAAGTTACTCAGGTGAGCGATGTGGCCCATGGGCCTCTTGTTTTAGTATTTATTAGTTATTTTTATATGCTTCCTATATTTAACTTTTTCCAATTTTCACATTTAGGAAAAATGTCACGTTAAACTGAATTTAACCCTTTTTTAAAATATTTATATATATTTTTTTGTAACCCAGACTTCTTATTTAATATCATTATCAAATACTAAATGGTAATTCCACAAATGTTTTAAATTTTCTTTTCACGGAAGACAACGCGCTCTACAGAGGCGAATGGTAGAAAAAAAACTCCGGCACCCCTTCCTACCCCTTGCACAAAGAAATGGAGGCACTAAGGAAGCTTGAAGTGACAATGCGGCGCAATTTGGAACAAGTTAAAATCATCATAGATTACATTGACAACAACTTTAGGTCCAGAAGAGTGCAGTTTGCTACGTAATTTAGATCTTAAAGAGTTCTCAAGAAATGTTTAAATATATCTTGTTTGACTGAATAGACACTCCAAAATTTATTGTATTAAGGTTGAAAATTATGTTAATGATTGAAGTCGAGGTTCCAGTGTGTATGTTTTGAGTTTAATTATTATTATTCGTTCATGTTGTGGTCTTTTTGTATGGGTAAAAAACTTGTTTTTCTTATCTTAAGTATATACCTTACATTGAAACATTAGAGTCCTTTAACGTTCATGGATATTACTTATCGCTCTCAGCTTAAATAGTAGAATTTATTAGGTCAGGTCAACTTAATAGGTCATGTATCCAGAGGAAAAGGCAGACCTAACATACTCGTGTATATTTAGCTCAGCAAAATGTCCTGTTATCGATCTCAGCTTAACAATTAGATTTAGTTCGAATCCCACTGTTAGACGTGGAGGCCGGTCCTTCGGATGAGACCGTATAAACCAAGGCCCCGTGTCGCAGTAGGTGCTGGCAGGAAAAAGACCCCTCACTGCTCAATGGCCCTCAGTGCCGAGTATAGGACAAAATTTGCAGCTCTCCACCGGCAAGTGGTGGAATCTCCATAAGGGTGAAAACTTCTCGAGAGGGACGTTAAACAATATACAATCAATCAATCTTATGAAACTCGGGGAAAAAGCCTTTTCAAAGTTTCAAGTAAATTCTCTCCCCCTCCTATTCGAATTTTTCGTTGATGGTAAATTGGGTTTCCATTAGCAAAACGTGGACTTTGCCATAATACGGACTAATAGCCGATTGCCGAGACCCTATCGTCTTTTGTGCGGAGGTAGAAAAGTTGCTGTCACGTGATAATTTGTTAAGCACAAAATATGGCAAATCAGGAGTATATTCATGTCAGTGCAAAAAACGTCCCAGAATTACGTAATTTTTTTGAGAGAAAGGGGCATCAGTTGTAACGAAAAAATAAAAAAAGAAAGTATACATTAGTTAGGTTGGCGGAAGTTGCAGTTGAACTACAGTTACCAGTCATTGTCGCGAAAGACGATCACAAAGTCATGAACTTGAAGCCGCACAGCATACAAAATCTCGCTGGAGAAGAAATAGTTGCACAAGATATACGACCATAATAAGTCGTTTTACGAAAATCCTATGAACTCCCTTATCTGGAAATATGCGATGTGTTAATATATTTACTTAGAAGTTCTGGCTGGACAGATCACAGATAAACACTGCACAGCTTTACTCTTTTCCTTGGCTAATTTTTGCACTCGCCACATGGACAGGAATACAGT
>NW_026934010.1:0-11248 GCF_032062105.1 Saccostrea cuccullata | reverse complement strand
TGAGTTACATTTAAGAAAATATAAGGACGATCAAAGATAACAAAGTTTAAGTTATAATTTTGTTAAACATGAAAAATTGATACTGTTGATAATGCTTGATTGAATGACACTTATCTCATTTGATATATTTAATTATCCCAAACGTGACAGAAATTTAAATACCTTAGTCACCTTGATTTTTTTGTGACACATCTTAAAATTCATATGTTGGCGACGCGACTGTTGGCACGTGAATCCAAACTTTAAACAGTAACTTGTTTTTCCCTTTTCAAACTACACGAGACATATTGGAGAAGACATTCTTTGTCATTTGAATTTCAGAAAATAAGATAAATTTCCTTTTTATTATTATTATTTAATTATGAACGTTTGTTTGGTATCACGAATTTGGGTAGCCATATGCAATTTATTGAGGATTGTGGAAAAATCAGTCTGTGTTTGGAATTGATCGATTACACATTCCTCTAAGTCAACAAGGTATTTTTATTATGTATACAAGATTCATGGTAAAAATTGTTTTTATCATATCATTTATAAAAATAACATAGCTCTCACCGCTATAAAGGATTTTTTTTACATTCTTACACAATAACATATGACTTTAACAGATAACTTTTACAGATTTACAGATTTTATAAAGAATTAAAAAAATAACAATGTCAGGCGCTTCTTTAAGAGCTCGAGATGTATGAAGACAAAGACCATCATAGATTCAATTGAAACAATCTTACGGTGGTACATTTAGGATACGTATTATTTTTTTAAGAAAAAAAAACTACAAGAGACATAAAAAAAATATCTCGGGAAAACGAATAAAATATCCTGGGAACCCAACTTATTTTCTCGTTTTCAAGAGATGTTTTTCTTGAAAACGAGATATTATTTCATGAAAACGACATATAATCTCGTGAAAAAGACAAAATATCATTTGATATGTTTCATTGAAAACGAAATATTATTCCGTAAAAACCTTGTGATTATCTTGTAAAAACAAGACATTATATCGTAGAAACAGGATAGTATTTCTTGAAAACGACATATTATCTCGTGAAAGCGACTTGTTTTATTTTTACGAGATAATATGTCGATTTCACGAGTTATTATCACATTTTCATGAGATAATTTTTCGTTTTCTTCAGATAATTTTTTCTTCGTATTGTAAAAAAAAATAATCACATGCCCTTAATGTATCCCCGTAAAATCATATATTTCTGTGACTTTACATTGAGAAGTGCTAAAGATTTTTACTTTTTTATATTAACAGTAACAGTTGATCCACCAACCCTTACTTTGTCCCCACAAGTAGTGGCCACCCGAGATTCCTCATTAAACGGGGCAACCTTGGAGCCTGTCATGAGATGTCAATTTCCGCCACCGGCAGATGGCTCCTTACTTTACAACATACAGTGGTACATAAATGACAACTCCCTGACTAACGCCATATTTACAAAAATAGAATACAACGGTTTGAACATCAGCGCGGCACTGAGACCTAGTCACTGGACAGGGACCTACAGAATGAACATGAACGTAAGTAGAAACCAGAAGTCTCTGTCGAGACGGAAGCTCTACTGGTTTGAACTTATAGCAAAGGAAGAGAAAAGTACTTAAGCAGCTGGGATTTGAAACTAAATAGAATAATGATCGTTGATAAAGTCTCTTTATGTTCTTAGTGTAGTCTACTTGTGTGCCAAGTTATACTGAAATCAGACCAAAACTGTAGGAGGAGTAGCATTTTGAAACAATTTTACAGACATTTCTATTTTTAGTAACCACGGCAACACCGTTCATCAAAATTAAAATTCGATAAACAGAATTATGTATCTTAGTGTATTCTACTTATGTGCCAAGTTATATTGAAATCAGACCAAAACTGAAGGAGGAGTAGCATTTTGAAACAATTTTACAGATATTTCTATTTTTAGTAACCACGGCAACACCGTTCATCGAAATCAAAAACCGATACACAGAATTATGTATCTTAGTGTATTCTACTTGTGTGCCAAGTTATAATGGAATCAAACCAAAACTGTAGGAGGAGTAGCATTTTGAAAGAATTTCACAGAAATTTCTATTTTTAGTAACCACGGCAACACCGTTCATCAAAATCAAAAACCGATATACAGAATTATGTATCTTAGTGTATTCTACTTGTTTGCCAAGTAATACTGAAATCAGACCAAAACTGTAGGAGGAGTAGCATTTTGAAACAATTTCACAGAAATTCCTATTTTTAGTAACCACGGCAACACCGTTCATCGAAATCAAAAACCAATAAACAGAATTATGTATCTTAGTGTAGTCTACTTGTGTGCCAAGTTATAATTAAATCAAACCAAAACTGTAGGAGGAGTAGCATTTTGAAAGAATTTCACAGAAATTTCTATTTTTAGTAACCACGGCAACACCGTTCATCAAAATCAAAAACCGATACACAGAATTATGTATCTTAGTGTAGTCTACTTGTGTGCCAAGTTATACTGGAATCAGACCAAAACTGTAGGAGGAGTAGCATTTTGAAAGAATTTCACAGAAATTTCTATTTTAGTAACCACGGCAACACCGTTCATCGAAATCAAAAACCGATATACAGAATTATATATCTTAGTGTAGTCTACTTGTGTGCCAAGTTATATTGAAATTAGACCAAAACTGTAGGAGGAGTAGCATTTTAAAAAATTGTTTACAGACAGACGGACAGACAGACAGACAGACGGACAGACGGACGGACGCCGGACGCATTACTATCGCATAAGCTCTTCTGGTCTCTGACCAGTAGAGCTAAAAATTATAATGATGTCACGTTATTACTTATTAGTGTACTAATATTTAAACTGTTTAATAAGTACTACTTGGAAATTTAAACAGCCTAACTGCGCAAACAAAATACATATAATATACTCGTATAAAACGTTATGTTGTCAAGTTTTAATTTATCAATTTGAAGTAAATACAACATTTTCAAAAGTACAACCTTTAATTGTTGTACTGTCGTCAGATAATTTCAAAATTTATAAAATGATATTATAAAATTTTGAACATTTAATCTGTTAAAACATGCTAAAATTGTTTTATCGGAATCAAATTGTAATAACGAATTTATTCATTCCTACAACATCGAAAAATCTTTTATCGAAATTTAAAAAAAAAGTTTATTCATTCTAAATGGGTTTCCGTCCCGTACCAATATTCACCAGAATTATTTATTTCTAGATAAAAACTGACCAGAACCTCAAGTTATATACAGCCAATATTTATGTTTGAACAATGCAAAAGATAGAACTCTAAGAATTATGCAATATGTGCCGTGTAAATAATTTCAAGGGTGTGAATTAGTGAAAATCAATAAAATTGCATCTAAATAAATAGCTAGAAGAGGCTTACATTTTTTGAATAGGAGATAATAATCGTGCTTGCTGGCTTAGATAAACAAAGGAGAACCGTTTTATCAATACAGAAAATTGAAATGAAATGTGTCCTGTTCAATCAATTTCCGGTTCTCAGTATTTTATCAGTTCAATATTTGATGTGTCGGCAAGGTTAGGTTCTTTACATTTTCTGGGAAGGTTTTTAAACTTTAAAAAATATTTCAAAGAATACTTCCGAGAAAACCTCTTTCAAATAAAGGCACGTTTTCACGGTGAGTTGTGGTTCTAGTGTAAGTTTAGCAGTCTCTAGTCAAAAAACAAGGCGCGGGTGGACGCTAAACACGGAACAAAAATCCAGCCTTACATTTCTTTTTTTTTTTCAAAGTATTTGAAATAATATCAATATTCATCTAAAAAATAAAATAAGTATAAATTCATATTTCTTTCTGAAAAAAATCCATCAATTTCCTAAATACTTAGAACTATTTTTCGCGATGAATCGTGCGTTTGCAATAGCAATCGTGAAATATCGTGTAAATTGTAAAATCGTGCTCGTAAAGAATCGTTCGTGTAACAGGTTTAATCATGCGTTCGTGTAACTTGATCTTTCGTGTAATTTGACAATAACGTTGCAGCCAATGTATTACAGCTAACTGCTCAGCATTCAAGAAATTTTACAATTATTTATGGTAATCCATGCATTTTATTAATCATTATTTTCACTGGATTTGTCTGACAGGTGAGTTGTAGCGTCAGCGCCCAGTATTCTAACAGTGTACCTGGTTCAACGTTTACTAGCCTCAAGTTCTTTGCTGGTGTGAAGGTATTCGAAAAAGTCTATTCACTTCTGTTTAATTTCTAGATTTTACAGTGCAAGTTTTAGCATGTAATGATTTTTATTTTGACTCTGGAGTTTTGGTCTTGAATTTATTTATTTCAATTGGTAAAAAATGGAATAATTTTGAAAATAACATGTTGGTTAATATTAAAGACACTGCAATTTTTAAAAGACGTTCTTTAAAAATACTGTTTAATAAAATTTTTAAACGTTTACAATTAATTAACTTTACGTCGTTGAAATTAATGTTTAATAGGTAAACCAAACAAATATAGATGTAGATGAAGGTCAGACGGTATCCATAGAGGTGACGAGCACATTTCCGGTTGGTTGTAGTGCCTCCTTTTCCGAGTCTGAGAAGGAAGCGAATTGCAAGGGGACTATGTACATTCGAACCACAGAGTATTGGTCGTGGTGCTGGAACGGAATTAAATATCTTTCCGCAGCATTTCCGGACAATGGATGTCAGCTACATTTCTCGTACAAATATTGGTACGAAACTGTGCAGCTAAATATAACAGGATATATGGACGGGATGCGAAACTGGTGGTACAAAATGACGGATATAAAACTAGAACCTGGCTCTGACAGTAACAACATCGCGTGGGGGAACATGCAGTTTGACGATACCATTTCTGTACGAATTTTATGTTAAAATATGATAAAACAAGAGAATGAAAAAGAATACAAATTACATGATATCAAATTATATCAAATGATATCAGCAACAGTAAACTTTATACTGGTTGCATTCCTATTCATTGACCAGTTCTCTAAATTATTACAATTAAAATCCATCATTCTCATAATCTAATAGATTTTGATTTACATGTATGATCATTTTTTTCAGGTCCGAGTCCACGATAAGGACACGAGCGGAGGAGGTATATGTAGCTCCTATAACGACCCTCACATGCAGACATTTGACGGAATCTACTGGGAGAATCAGCGAGTGGGAGAATTTGTTATGTACAGACATAAGTCGAAGCCCTTCTCGGTAAGATACCACAGCTACTGTCCGAGGGATAAAAAATCCAAATAACAGTCTTTTTTATGAACAAGTTTAGTAAATTATGTAATACCAATTAGATTTTTACATTGACTAAGCAACCTGATGAGTACAATATTCACTTCGCTCGTGATGAATATTTCACTGATAGGTGAAATGAGGTATAACAAATAACTAAACTTTTTGGTCCAAGTAAAAAATAATTACATATTTTGGTTTATACGGTCTCATCCGAAGGAGCGGTCTCCACGTCCCACATTGGGATTCGAACCGCGAGGTAAGGAGCAACTGCTTACTTCGCGACTCTGACCACTGTTCCACGTGGGCGACAAAATCGTATACGAAGATTGTCGTAAATTAGTACAAACTGATGTACTAGTTGTTTGGCACATGAATTGAAAGACAAATCATTTTGTACTGAAATGCTTTTTTACCTGATTTGTATATAAATCCTAGGTCCACGCCTTATTTTCTGCCTGCGTCCCCGGATATGCCACCTGTAACTGTGGAGTAGCCGTCAAGAGCGGGAATTCCCTGTACGTCGTCAGAACCTGCACCAGAGTGTCCGCCAGTCGGGTCCAACTCCTTAGTGTTCCGTATGAACTCATGGAAGGATGCGACCCTGATGCCATTGCCGTGCAGAAAACCGGAAGTAGATACCGGGTTTGTTCCATTATTATGATCATTTAATTATGAAGAAAAGAAAATATCGCACCTTGCATCAGATGATTTACAAGTTCATATAAAGAAAACAAAGAGGGGCATGAAAAAGGTGCAAACATTAAAGTTTTTAAATAACATGCAATGCCTAAAGAGGACTTTTTTTACAGACGAAAGAAAAATGATTAATAAGATAATGCATTTACTTACATTTCTATAAAAAAAACTTTCTAATTGGCAGGTTACTCTCCCTAACGGTGTAGAGGTATCCTTCGCCCTGAGTGGTTGGGATAACTGGATATCGTACGTCCAGATCGTGGCGCCCTCTTCTGACTTTGATCAAACAGAGGGACTGTGTGGTTCTTATAATGGGGACAGGTCTGATGATTTCATTCCTAAAGGTCAAGGAAGTCCTGTAGCTGACGAGAAAACATTTGCCGTGTCTTGGAGGTACCAGAAATGTAGTATGCTTACAAGTGGCACCTGATCCAACCTCTGATGTTCTCAGAGGTCCATTATCACTCTTTTCAGTAGATTGTTGAGCTAAATTTCTAGATGTTTTTTTTTTTATCTGTCTCGTTGCATAAAAATCTTGATTATCGTCAATTTTTATTTCATGTTCAAATTGTGCCTTCTGACTCCATATTTCATTTTCAAGTACTGTTAGACAAGAAGGAGACTTCGACGATTTTGGGGGGAACTCTCATTTTACGAATAGGTTTTGCCGTGAAAATAGCACCGTGATTTAACATTAGGGATAAAAATTTAAGCGATGATAAAAGTTTATGATTTATAAATGTACTTCCTAAACGTTGGGAGTGTATCATATCATTTTGATTTTTATGGTATAAATAATATATACAGAAGGTAAAATTTGATATAATAAATTGAAATACTTACAGAGTTGCCCAAGGCTCATCGGACAGTCTCTTCATAAACAGTCCAACCCTGAGCAGCTATTCAGCGCCGTAAGTAAAAGAACTATGTTGACAGAAACTCACATTTAGATAACCCATTGTATCAATACGTACTGGATGTTATTGGCTTCTCTCTAGATCCACCCCTACCACCACTCCTACTTCCTTCTACTGCACATGCTCCTCCTACCAATCTGCCAGTCAAAACCCTGGTTACGCCCACTGTCAACTGGAGTCTCCAACAGAACCCTGTTCCGAGTCTAAGAGTCAAACTGTTAGTGTTTGTACACAGAGTAGAAGAAAGAGGAGTACTTCCGGTACAGACGACATCATAGATACACCAAGTTTCTCTTACGACTCCGACTACGATCAGGAACTACAGGTCTGGTTTTTTGAAACATTCACAATCCATTACCACTACTTGTGTACGAAAGTCAAACACTCCTGTATGAAAAAAAAGAACTAAAAATAAAACTCATTGAATGAAATATACAACCCAATATTTATCCATACATGTACATGTATGTGGTAGACTTGACTTTACCGGTCCCCAGATCCGCAAGATCCTCGCCCTCATTATACCCGCACTTTCTAAAGAAAGTTCGGGTATATTGTTGTTACTCATGTCCGTCCGTCCGTCTGTCCGTGTTTACGAGAGTGCATTTATTGGGTATTTTTCATGCCAAGATTGTACTTATTGGGTACTTTTTGCTTATTGGGTATACCCAATAAGAAGTGTCGCTGAATATGCTTAAAACACCCTAATTGGGTATTTGCAGGTTAGTACCCAACAAAACTTGGACACGACGATTTGTCCAAAAAAGTGTCCAAAAAAGTTGCTTTCACGGACGCACCGTGTTTTGTTGTTTCAGTTTTACATTCGGAACTCTAAATTCTCGAGAGTTCCGAAAATCAACTTCCGTTGATCCTGATCATAACAACGTTTGTTTTCATGGAAAAAAAATATGGCGACTAAGAAACACTTAATGTCAACAAGATTTTCTGATTGACAAGAGAAAAGGTAAGTTTATTCGATTAATATCTATCCATTGCTGGGTTCTTGTTTATGGAAAATAGATTTTAATATAATTTTGAAAACAATTGTGCACAAAATTAAAATAGATATATCGGAACAATTAATCCTAAGGTGCACTTGTTTGTATTTTGAATTTTCTCTGTCTTTTTAACTCTCTTGAGGGCGAGAAGTATTTAGTAAATGATCGTATATTGTTAGATAATCTTTAATAAATCGAAAGTGTTTATTATTTAATTTTATATCATAACCAACTAAGTATGTTCTGACAATGTATATTGGAAAGGGAAATGAAAATTTTAACAATCGTGTGTTCATAAATCAGCTGTAAATTATCGGTTCATGTAGACAGTATTACAATCGCAAAGTGAGCTGAGATGATGATAAATGGGATAATTGACAACAACTAAATAATTGTATGCAAGTTTATCTCATCTGATATGTAACTTAAGAGATTCATTGTATTACTGAAAAACTTTCAGTCAAAACAGTGCTTCTTTCTGTCTTTGATTTTTACTCAAATCAAAAAAGTGCTAAATCTAAAGCAAACTAGCATGGCGCGGCGCCATGCCCTTTTTTGTCGGCGCCATGCCCCTTTTTCCAGCGCCATGCCCTTATTTCCTAACCCAAAATTAATAAATATGCCCAGTTTAGGCAATATTCCTTTGCTGTTCTGTTTATTCAGTGCATGCTGATAATCCCTTTGTTTAAACAACGACAGGAAATCACTTCACGCTTGAAAGCACGCACACAGCCACCTGGCTAATTAACATGCCTCAGGCTGTCAGGGTAGAGGATTTAACTTGAGAAACTGTCATTTGATTGCATTGATTATGCAAGAATTAGCCCAAGACCAAAGATAAATAAACATGTAAATTATCAACTAATAAAAATCAGGATCGTTTTTTTTATAAACCGAAAGTAGAATAAAACACATAGTTCAACTTGAAGAAAAAATGGATATTTTATCTGACAACAAACTAAGTTAGTTTCTTTGATTGAACTGATAGATTTGACAAGCTAGCTGAGGGTCAAAGTTTCTAATTAAAGTCAGAGTTTTTAAAAAAAAAAACAAATTATGCATGGCAGTAAGACCAGTTTTCACATGATCCTGTTGGTAGAATATTTTCCAAGTAAAGAGTACGATGGCCGACAGCGGCCGCCACTTTTGAGTGAGAATATTGTCATATTGTACAGAGTATTTGTCAATTTTTGTTGACAAGTTACAACTCAACTAGTAATGCATTGTGTACATGTACAATTCTAACACTGACAATTTCCACCAGCAAAAAACATTAAAATTCTTTCGTGTGATATGAAATTAAGATACATTAAACAGGTGACTTGTTAAAGATAATATATCAGAACGTGCATTTTATTAAAGTTCCCTCTTAATTAGTGTCGAGATCCTATTTCCCAATTAATCCTCGACGCATCAATAGGCTAGTGCTTCCTTCGGAAGTCGACTTTGAAATGTATGACATGGCATTTGTAAACAACCATTTTGGGTTAAACTAAGCATACATGCAGGTCAGATTTGGCCTTATTTAAAATATCATGTGTTTACTTACCCTTTGTCTACCTAGCAACAAAAAATGACCCTACTCTAAAGATTTTATTCCTCTTTTCATTTGAAATGTTTTATTTTATATGCCCCAATTATCAAAAAATTCGGAGCATATAGTTTTTGGTTTGTCTGTCTATTTGTCCGCAAAAACTATAACTATGCATATATATATATATAACTTTTGAACGGTTGGAGCTAAGGATTTTCATGTCTCACGTGTATTTCTTGAGACAAAACCTTTCTTTGGGTACCAATCATTTTAACCTCTTGACCTTAGACTTTGACGTACATTTAAAAAAAACTTTAGCCTTGATCCTTAACTGCCATACAGGGGCATCAGTGTTTCACAAACACATCGTACTTCATTTCATATCTGTTTTCATCGGGTTGATTTTATTTTAAATAAAAGTTTATTTTAGTTTATTCAGACAGTTACAGACCGTCTTGTGACGATGCACTTTGGACGTGAACAGAATCTAGCATTCAGACTAATTAAGAGTAAAATTCACTTCATTCGCTATGTTATCGAAGGACTTATAAAACCATATCTCTTTCAAGTCACCTGTTTTATTTCATGTTTCACGAAAGAATTTTAATGTTTTTCGCTGGTGAGCTTTGTCAGTGTAAGAATTGTACATGTACACAATGCATTACTAGTTGAGTTGTAAGTTGTCAACAAAAATTGACAAAAGCTCTGTACAATATGACAATATTCTTACTCAAAAGTGGCGGCCGCTGTCGGCCATCGTACAAAGAGAATGGTATCTACATGTATTTTTCAAAATGCCCATCCCCCCTTCCCTGAAAAAAAGTATTTTCCTTTAATGTTTAAATTGACTGTACTTGTAAACAAATAACAGTCCAAGCAGGTAAAAAAACAATCATACCTCCAAATTTTAATAATTTTTGCACCTGTTTCAGCTAGATTAATACCATTACTTTCTCAAGTGTAACCTTACTACTTTTTTTATTGAAGAAATTGGATGTAAATGCCTTTTTATATTCTTTTTGTTTCTGAATCAATAATTAAAACATTGTTTAAAAAAAGAATGGAATACAGATATATGAATTTATCTTTAAATAACTTGTTTTAAATAAAGATTTCAATATGAAAGGATATTAAGAGTAATTAAACATGTTAAAGTATGTAAAAATTAAAAAATGTTAAATATCATTTCAATGACATTAACTCTTTACAACTTACTGAAATGTTATGAAACATACACTTAGCGTTCACTTGATAGAAATATGACTTTACCATTTCCCCGCAAGCACTTTATAGCATGATACAAGTTTCTCTAAAGTTTAGCGTAAATGATATTAGGACGTAATATTTTAATAGGAAACTAACTTTCCTTATTTTATTTGATTTTAGTAAGTATAAAATATAAGGAATTTCGCAATAAATTGAAGATTAAATCAACTTTTTAAAGTGCGTGAAAATGCGTGATTGCGGGGAAACGGTATATGCGTGATTTTGCGTTAGAAATAGGAAATGGTATATGCGTTAAAATGCGTGACTGCGGGGAAGGGGGTTAACATGTGTTTTCAAAGTGCCCTCTTGAGATATGCCCTTTTTAGGGTCTAGATTTAACACTTTTTTAAAAAAAAAATGAGTGTTTGCTTTATTTTGATTTTTTTTTAATTATTGTTTTTGTCATTTGTTTTAATTAATTTAAAACAATACTAAATTGATATAGGGCTACTATAACTATTTCACATGATGGGTGTGTAATTAGCATCGCGCTACACCCGGGGCGTCCATTTTTTAGGATGGGGCTAGTGTTTTTCTGCACTGAGGAATCCCCTTGGGCTATTAGGAATTTTGAAATACACATGTAATACATGAAAAGCAC
>NW_026934009.1:0-11255 GCF_032062105.1 Saccostrea cuccullata | reverse complement strand
GTATAGCTTAAGAATTCGTCAATACGGTAGCACACAAATTGGCTTTGCTTTTCACCAGCGTGTGTCAAGGTGTGACGTAAGGTCATTTTAACAAGGTCAAGGTTGCAAACATTCCTTTACTATCTTTTTTAATAGTAAAACATAAATAAAATGAGATCTACCCTTAAAAGATTGCTTTATCATTAGAACGTGGCATGACCTTGACCCAAGGTCATTTCTCCCTGTCCGCAGCTCCGACGGAAGACCTACTCGTTGCTTTGCAACGAGCTCGGCTCTAGTTTCCTTTATATTTCTATGTAAAACTTTGAGCCTCTATTGTGGCTCCACCCTACCCCCGTGGGTCATGAATTGAGCAAACTTGAATCTACACTACCTGAGGATACTCCTACAAATAAGAGCCTCGGTTAACGTCCCTACGCTCCTTATATACCTCGGACTCTTACATCCGAAGGCCATTTTCTAGGGAAATTCTAAAAGCCCGTGATCTGAAACAACCGGAAGCCCGTGAAGTCAAGTACACAAAAACTGGATACGTCATTTTCTATATATTCGATCAATGCATACTATCTTTGCAAGATATATAACTGTATTCAGCGGCAGCTCACACATATTGGTCCGACCAAAATAATTCCATCATGATAAGTAGATACAACATTATTGTTCATGATAAGAGTAAAGTTGTGTATGTCATACGTTAAAGAAATCAAAAATAACGTCAAAATATCATTAGAAAGTCACTTTCCCCCCGAAATGCAAATAAAAAATATCAATATTCCTACGCTCGCTCCCTCCTCAGCCTTTTTGTTTTTTTTTTACATGAATAATTAGGTCATTCTTCGATTCATCTGTTTCACCAATGAATTGATAATACTATATCAACAATTGTATTAAGTACATGTTTATAGTCCGTTAATTATCATACAATTTGTTCTTAAAGAAAAAATTAATCATTCTGTGTGTGTGTATTATTAAATGACGGAATTTTCAATCCCTGGCCTGCTCGTGTGTACACTTTGTAAACTGTAGGGTATGTGTGGCAAAACGAGAACTGCATGGGTTGGAGATTGGTAGTCTGTGTTGAAGTTCAGCATACCATTATATATAGAACTTGAATAATGTAAGTAATTTCTGCGACAAATATATTAGTATATTTCAGTTATTTTCAAAACAAAAAAGGTTTTCCATGTTTTCAGTTTAGAATTTTCCGACCCGGTCCTGATTTTCCCAACCCGGCCATTTTAAACACAAGTTGTTGCAGATGCAAATGTTAGAACAAACTATATAAAGTTCAACAGGGATTGTATAATTTTTATTAATCAGAATTCGTATTTATATGATCTAATTAAGAAAAGAAAAGTTTTTTTGCTGACACCGTAACTTCTCGGCAAAACAAAACGTGTTTCTCCGAGCTCGCTGGATGCGTGTGACAGCTCCATTGCACATGTGTAGACCAAGGCTACAGGTACATGTAGGCCTATGTGTACTGTTTGTTAGGAGACTGGGTGACTGTAATGCTATGGAATCACGATATTTACAACAGTTCCATAATTAGACAGTGCAGTTTTTTTTTATTAACGTCATTATAAACACTGTTAAACATATTAAATCTAACAGTCGAATATCTTTGGATATGGGGTAACCCATATCTATTCTTGTTACTTTCGCTTTTAAATTGCAGCCGCGCTATCGACAGTCATTTGAAAGTGATAAGTCTATGTGTAAATATCTTAAATGGCAGAGACGATAACAGGGTTTAGATTAGAAAGTAAAGATGAAAATTGTATTCGAGGTTGGGTATTGTCAGAGGAAATCCTTCAGCAAGTTATTGAAGCACATTCAATACGCACGGGATGTCAATTTGTATCGTGGTAAGTAAAATTTTTTTTTAAATTATCCTTATTTGGTGGGGGTGTTCTTTTTGTAAAATATGCCCATTTATTGGATAAACCTAATCTATTTAATAGATTAACTTGTAGTTATATTTTATAAATAAATGACATTCATAGGCGTCGGAAGCAAATTGAAAAGGGGGTGGGGGGGGGGGGGGGGGGTTAAATCAACAAAAAAGTATACACCATATTTAATCCCCCCCCCCCCCCGCTTCCAAAGCCTATGCATGTTTTTTACATGTACTGTAGAATTTTAGCAATTTTGGACGGAAATGAACTTTTCTTAAAATATGCTCATATTTTTTACATCTATTGTAGAATTTTAGCAATTTTAGACGGATACTACTAAACAGAGTACGCTAGAGTACGATAGAGTACTTTAGAGTACGCTAGAAAAATTATGTTATGCAATTAAATTGTTTATTTATGTAAGTACAACTTTATTAAACAATATTATGGACTTATAATTCAATATTTGTTTCAAATATTGTTTTTAGCGATATTTTGACAAGATAATAACATCCATAATTCAACGTACATGTAATTTATAAAGATTACTTATACCCCAATCTCGATTACTATTTTGTTTCAAACTTACTAAGACTTATATCTCAATTTTATCGAACATTAAATTAATTGCATGTGTAAATTTTTTGCACATTCATTATGAGACATTTCAACATGTTTCAGTTAAATTAGATCGGGGTCAAACGATAAACCGTAACTTGAATTCAAACATTGAAATAAGTCCTAAAATAAAGAAAACATACAAACTTTATTTAAAATGTATATTCAATATGTTAAACTAAAGTAGAAAAACATACAAAAAGTAGTTTAATTGCATTAAATTATCAAATATTACTAGCGTACTCTAAAGTACTCTATCGTACTAGCGTACTCTGTTTAGTAAGACCGATTTTGGACGGAAATGTTCTTTTCTTAAAATATGCCCATATATTGAAAGCATATAATCTATCAAATGGATTCACGTGTAGTTACATGTTATAAATAAATGACATTTTTTATTAGATCTACTTTAAAGTTTCTTATTTCCATTGTGCTATGTATTTTCTTGTACCAAAAATTTCTTACGGAGTGGAAATATAGACGTAAAAAAAATATATGGAAATTTTTGAACATGAAAACTATATTAACTAATTTATAATTCCGATAAAGATGATACCTTTATTTAAAAAATTGAAACAGACAAAAAATTACTTTATTATTTTTCCTGAAATTCAGATTTACAAATCAGGGCAATTTCAGGCATCACACAGACAACAATCATGATTTATACAACATTTGACAATTTTTACAGCACAGACTATACTAAATAATATTAAAAATAAGGAAAAAATGGGGAGGATTTAGAATAATCCCAAAAATTCAATCACCTACTGATTTCAGAGAAAATTGTTCATTTTACACAATGTATGCATTGCATTATCTAAACCAGAAATATGATAATCTTGCTAAATTATTATAATTTTCATGGGAGCTTAAGCTTTGATTAGAAATGAATTAAACAAGACATAACATAATTGTGTAAATTTATGTAATATGTTACCATTTTAGACCATCTACTGAACATATGTTGCGGATTAGGTTAACTTTGTTCTCAGTGTCAACTACTTTCAGTACCAATTTTAATGCTACATTTTCGGTACATTACTAAAATTGGGGGGGGGGGGGCAAACAGGCTGTCAATTAACATTGACTTTAGTAATAGTAAGGTTGAGGAAAAAAGTGGGGGGGGGGGCAGCCCCCCCTTTGCCTGTTGCTACGCCCCTGTTCAGTCTAGAAAGCTAAAATATGATTCATGAAATTTCGCATTAATCCGATTATTAAATTAAAATTGCTGGGGAATTAACTTCCGTAACATGAACTTCCATAACGATACTTCCGTAACATTAACTTCCATAACGATACAAATAATATTTAATTACTAAGAAACAGAAGTAGAACCAGTACCTTCATTATTATCATAATTATCATTATTAATTGTTACTTAATTGAAAAAAAAATGATTTCTTACAGAAAAAAACATAAGCAGCATACACAGAGATGATTTTCTATCAACACTGCGTAATGTTGCCTATTAAACAGTAGAAGAATATCATTTGGCTGAAGAAAAGTTGAGGAGCTGCCATTGGTTCAAACAACCATTGCAGAAATATATTGAAAACAAATGGTTGTCTGTGAAAGAGGTTTGTATATATTAATGTACTATACATTAACACTATCCATTTGTATTTCACTTGAGCTGTAGCCTCAATTGAGCCTTTCTGATCACATTTTGTCTGTCGTCCGTCTGTCTGCCAAGCTGTCTGTCCATCTGTCTGTAAACTTTTTACATTTTTTGACTTCTTGGGAACCACTGGGCCAATTTCAACCAAACTTGCCACAAAGTATCCTTGGGTAAAAGGAATTCAATTTTTGTTCAAAATATGAGCCATGCTGTTTTTCCAAGAGGTGATTAATAAAAATTAGCGAAAAGACTTTGTCTTTAAAATCTTGTTCTCCAGAACCACAGACAGGAAAGATGAAACTTAAAGGGAAACATCCTGAGGAAGTGTTTTTATATTTTTTTTCAAATTATAGACCCCCCCCGGGGATAAGGCTGAGTCAAAGCTATTTTAAGTCATATTTATATTAAAGCAATTCCTTTAATTAAAGTTTATTCAAATAATGATCTCTGGGGTAGAGATGTCAGCTACAATTGGGATCAAATTTTTACAACGGAATTTATATTAATAATTTTTTTATTATTTTCAAGATCAACAAAGACATTTGTCGTATAGACAATTCACAGGAAGCATCTTCGGTAGTTTGAAATTCTAGTATATTCCCTCTCTGTATGTCTATGGGCTTTGGCAATTTTTTTTTCTACAGAACCATTTGGCCAACATGATTTAGAGCATTAATATATATGGGATACTAAAAAATATTATATAATGAGAATCTTTAAAATTGAACGAGACTGCTGTTATTCTTGCTTCATCAACTTGTTTGTCAATAATTTACCTTGTTTTAGAAATAGGTCATAAGTTATAATGATGCATAAGTAAGGGAAGTTGACAATAGAAAATTTAAAGTCATTTATCATAGAGCTTTATTGTTAGATTACCATTAACATCTTCTCCAATAAAAATATCCAAATGTGAAAGAGATGTGTCAGACTCTGTGGTATCTTTTATCACAAGCTCACCAGAATATATAATATTGAATAAGTATATATAGTATTGAATAAGAATGAACATTTTTTCTCAAATCAATTGAAAGTGCTAAAATGGCGATTTTGAAATTGCAAAACTTGTCTGAAAATAATGAACATGATGAAGTATATGCATTGTAAAGAACCTTGCAGACAATGTTACTTGATTGATCTGAATCACACACATTTATGTACTATCTAATATTGCTAAAAATAATAAAATTTTATATATTGCTCTGCTAAATGTTAAACATGTTCTATGAATATTTTGTATTTCAGTCCAACCAGCTACTTGTAGATGGTAATGTATTCTTGTGTTGTGAAAAGTATCATTATCATGTGTTGTCTTGGTGGCATTTAAATCATGCAAACAAATGAAGCATTTATATATACATGTATGTACATCTCTCACTACATGTATTAATGGAATGGTGTAATAATAATTCAATTAATTCATTATTAATTTTTATTTCTTCTTCAGCTTTATCCCTTTCATTACATATTTCATGCTTATGTAAATCAGAGTTATTTTCTGCATAACACTACATTTACAATTTTTTTGTTAGTTTTTCAACTTTATGAATATTGATTAATTTATGTAAATGTAGAAGGCTTATATAGTGACATACATGCAAGATAATCAAATTCAAAGGGTATACAAACATAAATGGCCCAACATAAATTCTTACTGGCTCTTGAATTTATGGTCGGTGCCAGACATAGATTTGAGTAAGGCCAACATCTAGTAAATGAAAGGTTTTTACAGATATATCAAATATATCAAAAACCTGTAATGATGCTTTATAATATAGCTTGGTCAAATAAGGTGTTTCAGGGCATAATTTGTAGGTAAACAAGATAAACACTCATATATTAAACTAGCTGTCAATTCCTATGAAAAGTTAAGAAAACCAGTCATGATTATTTTAGTTTTTTTCCATATCAGGCAAAAAAAAGTCTTTCAGAAAACGGATATTTGTATGTTCTTGACCTCTTCTTTAAAAATTATGTTGCAATTAATATAGGTATCGGGACTTAACTTTTCATTTTATTTCAAACAGAATTTCATGTAAATACTTTTTCCTACATAATTCTATTATAGTCGCAAAATGGGGAAAAAGACAGTTGAAAGGGATTGTGATGTCATTAATGGATATGCACCTAAAAGAACAGTCTAAAGTCATTATCTAATCTTGACTTTTATCATTTATTAAAATTATAATACTCTTTATTCAAATCCAAATATTAATTGATTTTAGGTGCAATTATTAAGGAAGTCAGGGTTTTAAAATAGTTTTAATTGTAGGGTCCCTATTGCTGGGATCAACACATAGTTGTAATGCAGCAAGCATTTTATATGCTGTTGAAAATAAAAATATATCAACATATCAGTCAAGAGAGTATATTCTATATAAATCAGGATCTTTTCAAATAAAGATTAAGAAAGAAAGTCAAACTAAATTTTCAAAAATCAGTCTACATGGTAGATATAACTTAAGTTAGCAAATGGGAAGATACTTTAATTAAGGATAATAATTATATTTTACAGGGATATTAATTAGAAACATTAACCTTGTGTAAATTTAAATACAGTACTTTTATTTACATGTATGCATAATGAATCATGAACAAATATTTTTGATAAATCCATATCTGCCAACGAAGATACATATTGATTTTCCAAAATACACAAGCTAAGAATTAATTTAAAAAATATTTCTTACTGCTGGTTTTTGAGTGCATAAATCCATCTTTTTATTTATAGTACTGGTGCAATGCTTTCATGGACCTTGGATTTCACTCACCTGTAACAACAACAAATGGTGTAGAATCCCTCAACAAAGCCTTAAAGCACTTTTATTTAAAACTAGCTAATCCTGGGACATTGAGCACCTTGATGGGAGTAGTCATCCAGGATTTCCTACCAGATTTGTTTCAGAACTATGTGATGTTGAATTACAGGTATGAATGCAGTTTTAAAAATCTCCATAAATCCTCAGCTGACCTATCAGACTAGCTGTCATGTGTTCATCCCTTTTTACGTGTTTTACTTTCCTGTGACCCAGATTTCCCATAAAATTCATGTGTCTTTCTATCAATTATGATGTTAGCTTTTCTGCAACTCCCCCATATTTCTTCAAACCTGATTACTCCTGCTTACCAAGGTTGGGGGAGGGGGAATGATTGTGTGGAAGTAGGATTTTAAGCAGGATAAGTCTAATAAAATACTAGTTAAGATCATTGATTAAAAGATTTGCACCATTACTTTAAAACATTTACTTTTCTGTCAGTAAATATTATGTACATTATAAATATTGGTTTATGTGTGAACAATTTCCATTACATACGTTTAAAAATTTTTAAAGGGGAGTATTGTAGACCAGTATGAAATGTCAGATTCATTCAATTTTTATCACTTTTTGAGTTAGTACTCACTACCAAGTAGCAGGCTTTGGGGAAATACATGTACCATTGAATACAAGTAAATACAGTATCAGCAATCATTTGATGATAAGTGCTAAGCATAATCAAAGGAAGCATTAAAAATTTTAAAGTAGATAACACATAATATTTCCATTTCTAATCTTTTTTCTCTGTGATAACTCTTTGAAAGTTAGCAGATTGATTTCTTGATAATTCTACCAGAATGTAAATTAGGCAGGTCGATAGGTCAGGAGCTAAGGAGGCCTAATATGCATGTAAATCTCGTGTGGCTGTCCTTGTGTTTGACATCAGTGGGCGAGGACTATTAAAATTGGCATGATAGTCCTCGTGTCATTTAAATCTTTGTCTACATTTTTAAAATCTAAATCTACAATTTTATTTCACAATGAAATGGAAATATAAGGAATCATTGTCTAGCTAGTATAGTATGCCAGGGACATCAATGATATTGAGAATCATGGGATAATTTATGCATGACGGGCTTCGCCTGTTATGCAATTATCCCATGTTTCCCAATATCATTGATGCCCTGGCATACTATACTAAGTAGACAAAGTTTCCTTAAACGCAATAATGAAATATCAGTATAGAGTAGTTGGGGAAAAGCAACAATGTTCAAAACATAAAATGACGGAAAAGCAGGCCAGCCGCTCTTTATTAAATTTTCCTGAGTATAGTATTATTGTTTTTACATACATTATGTCATGTTAGCAAGCCCACTGTGATAATTTGAAGGTACTTCATCTATTTGTACATAGTTTGACACAATCTAAAATATTTTAGGGCAAGTTCCAACTTTAAAGCGTATGATGCAAGCATACCAAAGTACTTGCATAACCGTCCACGGAAAGTTGTAGAACACTGCATGCAAAGATACCACTCCAGTGACCAGATAGGCTCAGGTGATATAAAGATTGCAGATGACATTTCTGGACGGATATACCATGTAAAAAGTAGGGAATCCAGCCAAACCTACCAGGTGACTATGGGAAGTGGGAAGAAATTTCCTCATTGTACCTGTGAAGACTTTCGTAGAAACTTCCTTCTCTGCAAACACTTTTTTGCCATCTTCAAGAGTACAAACCAAAGTTGGAGCGATTTATCTCCACTATATGCAGAAAGTCCCTTTGTAAACTTAGACTTTGGAGCTGTAGAAAAACATGAAATTGTAAATGTGTCATCAGATTTTGAAATTCCAACCCAGAAGTTTTTTGAAAAGGAGGGGAAAAGTCTGAGATCTTCAAGAGGATTCCGAAGACCTTCAAGAAGACTGCACAAAACTCCAAAGAGATGTTGTGGCTGAATTAAAAGATCTTCAAAATAAAGCCTATATTTGTTCAAATCATAATGCACTGAGTAGATGTCTGTCCATCCTCAATAATGCAAATGCCATACTGTCTGAAAATATCCCAAAACAAGAGGGAATACCCCTTAGACAGAAGACAAAGTTAAGGAACCTCCCTCCTAGAAGAAAATACTTCAGAAAGCTTGGAAAATATCAGAGAAGAGTTGGAAAGAAGGCAAAGACTATGAGAGATGCTTCTGTAATAGGTACTAAAATTAACTGTCAAAGAAAATGTTTTCACTCTGTCAGTTGTTTTTTTTAAAAGTCATTGGGAAATAGTTGATTATAATTATATTCAGTCTAAGATTAAGTAAATTTTTCATGAAATACCTCAACTGAGACAAAGGCTCAATTAAGCTTTATGGATCAAGGAGTTTGGTCTGTTGTTGCTTGTAACATTTCACATTTTCAACTTCTTATCAAGAACCAATGGGCCAATTTCAACCAAACTTGTTACAAAGAATAAGTGAAGGAGATTTAAGTTTGTGTTCAGGAAGTGTCTTGCATTTTTTAAAGGAAAGATGGTTAAGATTTCATGAAACATAGGTGAGATCTTTAAAAGATATTGTTCTCATGAAACACTTGGACAGAAATGATGAAATTTGTGTGAGAGTTTCATTACCTACTATAAATTTTTGTTCATATGACCACCATAGTAGGTGAGGCAATGACAGGGAGTCAAAGTTTCGCATAGAAATATATATAAAGTAACTCTTTTTCAAAAGAAAAACAAAGCCATTTTCTTTTTTGAAACTTGTTTTGCATCACATTATGGCATCTTATTTGAAGTTTCGAAATGTGTCAGTCCCAACGGAAACAAAAATGACAACTTCCGGTTAAAAGAGAAAAACTACATAATTTGAGTATCTTTCTTTCCCTTAAAATTTTGTATAGTTAAAGTATTTGTAATGATTTTTAGAAATGTTATTCAGACTGCAAATGTCTACAGTAAAGTCTAATATCTCAGTAAAATTCACTTCCGGTCGCGTGACTTCCTGTCTTCAAAATCAGAAGTTATCATAGCAAGATCTCGTTAACGGTAAGAGATTAGGACACCAAATTAATAGGGATGGTAGACCTTGATGAGTAGACATATCCTTTGAGTTTAAGATCGTCCGCCGTCACTTCTGGTTGTCACAGGAAGTTATCAAATAAATCGAAAATTTCAGCTTTTCTTTATGGAATCTTTCTAAGTAATACATTATAGCATCTTTTTTTGTAGTTTTGAAATATGTCAGTCCCACTTGAAACAGAAACGACAACTTCCGCTTATTAGAGAAAAACTGCATAAATTTAGTATCATACTATCCCATAAATATTTTTTATAAAAATAGCATTTAAAATGATTTTTGGACGTGTTGTTCAGATTGACATGTCTAGAGTAACCTCAAATATCTTTTCAAAAATGTACTTCCGGTTATGTGATTTCTTCTCCTCAAAATGAGAAGATAATATTACGAGATCTCTTACATGTAAACTGTAACAGATCAAGACACTAAACTTATATGAATAATAAACCATGAAGACTGGGCAACAGATATAGGGGAAAATGCGTCCCCCGTAACTTCCGGTCGTCACAGAAAGTGATGAAAAAAAATTGAAAATGATTTTTGTAAATGTTATTAAGACTATAATTGTAAAAAGTAATGTCGAGAATCTTCGAAAGTTACACCTCCTGTCGTTTGTTTTCCTGAAAGCATTTAAAATATTATATAACTTTTTTAACATAGATAAAAGCTCATTCATGCACATAAATAGAGGAGAACGGAAGACCTTCTTTGTTGCTGTAGCAACAAGAGTTTCTAGTAAAGGTCTTCTGTTTCAGACGGAAGACCTTATAGTGATTCTACTGTTTCTTTTTATTATTATTATTATTTTTTTCCCTTTTTCTTTATGATGATTTCTCAGAGATGACTGGACGGATTCACGTGAAATTTTCAGAGATGAATAGACAGTTAAAATATCTTCCAAATGCAGTTTTCAGATTTTCAAAATTCACTTCCGGTCGTCAGATATGTCCGATTTCCGTTTTTTTTCAAAAAAGTTTTGTCCGAGTCATATCTCAGAAACGCTAAGAGATTAAGACACCAAACTTTTAGGAGTAATAGATCTTGATAAGTAGGCAAAACCACTTGGGTTAACACTGTCCGCCGCCACTTCCGGTCGTCACAGGAAGTGATCAAAGAAATCGAAAATTTCAACTTTTCTGTTTTCAAATATTTTTTGCATCACATTATAGCATCTTATTTGTAGTTTCGAAATATGTCCGTCCCACCGGAAATAAAAAGGACAACTTCCGGTTTTAAGAGAAAAACTGCATATTTTCAGTATTTTTCTCTCCCTTAGATATTTTTTATACATA
>NW_026934008.1:0-11296 GCF_032062105.1 Saccostrea cuccullata | reverse complement strand
TCTATTTAAGCAATGGTCAAGTTTAAGTTAATCCAGATTATATTTATACAGTTGACCTGCTTTAATCACTGTGTTACTATGCATCATTTAACCTGCATTACTTACGCCAGACAATATCTTAGACTCCCGGTCGGTGATCTCATGAGAGGTATTACTGCCCCCTGACTCGTGTGGATACCAGCTGCATGGGCCGCCAGCACGGTATTGTGGGATGGACGAAATGCGGGGTGAGATGCCGTCAGTGACGTTCCCAGGGAGGACTGTAAGCGCGTCTTCACCACTTCGAGCGGACAGGTCGCTACCGCGCCCGCCGTGCCTCCAGCACTGAAATTTTTTTTAAAAATTAAATTTCAATTCATGCCTTCAAATCTTTA
Source organism: Saccostrea cuccullata (assembly GCF_032062105.1). Taxonomy (NCBI): domain Eukaryota; kingdom Metazoa; phylum Mollusca; class Bivalvia; order Ostreida; family Ostreidae; genus Saccostrea; species Saccostrea cuccullata. Next base: position 10,922 of record NW_026934008.1, on the reverse strand, counting down.
ATTTTAATCCTTTGCTTCATTTATTTTGAATTTTTAAATTAAAACTTCAAAGCCAAACATCTCTTGCATAACTAGTGCAGACTAAAGACATTCATTTTTCAGGTGTTTTCCAAACCAATCCAGTTTCAGCCAGTCAATAACTCATTTATCAGTAATACCTTCAGACATATTTAAACTTTGGCATGAAAAAGGATTCGTTTGAGAAACGTTTACCTGAGAGGTGAAATTATTTTACTTCTGCAATTTATTTGCATGTTGATCGATTTTATAGAAAATACTAATTTATGAAAATTAGCCTACAAATGTTTAGAGTTGACACTATAAGTTAGTCATTAACATCTTAGTTTTATGCGTTGCTTTGAATCAATATTCCTTGTCCCAACTGTTTGCAAAGGGTATTAAATCTATCTATTTTTTTTCACGAATGGAATAATTCATTCAACAAAAACTATAACCACGTAATCATGCAGGCAGACGATGACGGTGGTAATTTAGGTCACTGATCTAGTGACACACTTTTTAAAAATTCCAGCTCGTGATTATTAAAACATATTTCTTTTTTAACTATCATGTAAAAATTAGTATATAATCACCATAATATCTTTTGTCCTTATATTCTATTAACCCAGCAATGTTTACATTAGTAATGTAACAAATTAGCTGCAGGCATGGTTTAAATAAGTGAATTATGCAAGTGTTTGGTGTGATTATTCTATCAGAAATACACAGTAAGTGTGCAATTCTGAATGGAAATACACTTTATGTAACATACTTATTCATGGTTTTATGCATTAGGTATAAACATAATACCCCCTAATCCCAGAGCACATTATAATGACATTCATGTTCTGTGCATAGAATTTGAAAGGTTATGAAATCAGTGTTCATTGTATATCATTCCACAGACTGCCATGGGTATAATTTCCTTTGCAGTGGGCCTAATACAGAAAAAAATAATTGAATTCGTTCGATAAAAAGATTTATAACCAAGATATAGATGAATCATTTTACTATCAAATGTGGGTCATTAATTGATTAAACGACCTTTGGCTGTTTTGCTGAACGCTTGCACGTGTAGCTTATATATTTAGATACTTCTTAATTTTTTTGTTAATCCAAACCATGCTTAATTTTCAATGATTTTTGTAGACTTTGTTTTGGAGAGTTGTATTTTGATTTGACAATTCTATTGTTTACATGCATGTTTCATGAAACACCGGCCATTTTGTGCATAAAATCGCTTCAAGCATAAAGAAGATGAAAAATTTATCGAAAACTTACCCCCCAGCAATTAAATGTACAAATATTCCTCTGTCTGATGCCATTTCTAAGAGCTTCCAGAAACACGACTATCTTCGTTGCATGCACTATTCGAAACAAGCATACCTTCGTGAAATTTTCGAGCACGAGATGGAAACATGATCGTCCTACTTTTGAACCAATGATATTGCTTTGACCCTTCTCTTCATTCATCCCATTGGATGTATTAAAATAGACGAGCACATGGATCTTTGACCTTGGGAATTTTTCCCCGACGTTGGGTTTATTTACAAACAGAAAATGTTAATATTTATAAACCATGAATTGTTTTTAAAAACTAATTACACGAAACACATAAATTAACAACACAGAGAAGGGTATGTTTTGTGTGTTTGGAGGGGGTGTGCTTCTTCACCGACAGTTTGGTCATGTTGATGCTCAACATCTTAGGTTTACATAACTTATTCTTTTGCTAAAAACAAACGAGTTTCTATATTGAATATAAATCTACTTTTACAATATATAACATTAATAGTTTAAAAGGGTTTCATTAAAAATTGCCACTGTTCTACTGTTCTAATCTTTTCCCAAATAAAAAAACGCGCGAATTACAAAATGAGAGTTACCTTATACTCTTTAGGATTCACACATAGAAATTATTGACTATATGCTACTTTATAGCTTTATCAAATTTATTAACTAGACCCTCTGCAGTAAATTAATGTAAGAGAAAATAAAAAGTAATACATGTACTTACACAAAAATTTGAATAGGAAAAAAACACACCTGATGCAGCTTTAAAAAAAAAAGAAAAGAAAATTGACAGTAAACATACCTTCTTTGAAATCAATCTGATTAAAATCAGATCTTTGATTTGCTCCGAAATTCTGATAGTCGCTGTACAGCTTGATATACACCTGGACTCCACATGTTGACAAACAGACTACACACCATCCAGGGAGCTGCTTCATGCACATGTTAAAGGACAGTTTCCTTTAGTTCAATGGAAAAAGCCTGCTTAATATATGATATTCCTCTTATATGAGTCCAAAATTAATACTGTAGGCCTAAAAATGTGATCAATTAAATAATAAAAAGAAATTGCCTTTCTCTATATATAGAACTGTAATTAACTTAATTCATTGTGATTGATATTTCCTCAAGTAAGATATTTGAGATAGCCATACAAATCAGCTCTTGTAATTTTCATCACATACCTGTATGGCAATTCCAGGACAATCCATTGATATAAAATTCTGATGTCCAGAAAAACAAAGGGCCCCTCTCGAGAAAGTACTGCTCTAATTTACAAAATTATCATCCATAATGTGTGGGGCACTGAAAAAAGGATATAGAGTGTCTACCATTAAAATTATTATAGTCTTAAAATTGTTTAATTACATAAACATAGGAAATAACGTAAGTTACCCATATAATTAAGCATTTCACATAATAACATTGTTTTTTTTTGGGGTGACTGTTATATGTCAATGGTCTCATGCTACAGTATTATAAACATGAGACCATCTATGTTTGTGACTGTCATATGTCAATGGTCTCATGCTACAATGTTGTAAACATGAGACCATGCCTGTTTAAGACTGTTATATGTCAATGGTCTCATGCTACAGTGTTGTATACATGAGACCATCTATGTTTGTGACTGTAATATGTCAATGGTCTCATGCTACAGTATTGTAAACATGAGACCATGCCTGTTTAAGACTGTTATATGTCAATGGTCTCATGCTACAGTGTTGTATACATGAGACCATCTATGATTGTGACTGTAATATGTCAATGGTCTCATGCTACAGTATTGTAAACATGAGACCATGCCTGTTTAAGACTGTTATATGTCAATGGTCTCATGCTACAGTATTGTAAACATGAGACCATCTATGTTTAAGACTGTTATATGTCAATGATCTCATGCTACAGTGTTGTATACATGAGACCATCTACGTTTGTGACTGTAATATGTCAATGGTCTAATGCTACAGTATTGTAGACATGAGACCATCTATGTTTCAGACTGTTATATGTCAATGTTCTCATGCTACAATGTTGTAAACATGAGACCATGCCTGTTTAAAACTGTTATATGTCAATGGTCTCATGCTACAGTGTTGTATACATGAGACCATCTATGATTGTGACTGTAATATGTCAATGGTCTCATGCTACAGTATTGTAAACATGAGACCATCTATGTTTACGACTGTTATATGTCAATGGTCTCATGCTACAATGTTGTAAACATGAGACCATCTATGTATAAGACTGTTATATGTCAATGGTCTCATGCTACAGTATTGTAAACATGAGACCATGCCTGTTTAAGACTGTTATATGTCAATGGTCTCATGCTACAGTATTGTAAAAATGAGACCATGCCTGTTTATGACTGTTATATGTCAATGGTCTCATGCTACAGTGTTGTAGACATGAGACCATCTATGTTTAAGACATGTTATATGTCAATGGTCTCATGCTACAATGTTGTAAACAAGAGACCATGCCTGTTTAAGACTGTTATATGTCAATGGTCTCATGCTACAGTATTGTAAACATGAGACCATCTATGTTTCAGACTATTATATGTCAACTGTCTCATGCTACAATGTTGTAAACATGAGACCATGCCTGTTTAAGACTGTTATATGTCAATGGTCTCATGCTACAGTATTGTAAACATGAGACCATGCCTGTTTAAGACTGTTATATGTCAATGGTCTCATGCTACAGTGTTGTAAACATGAGACCATGCCTGTTTATGACTGTTATATGTCAATGGTCTCATGTTACAGTGTTGTAAACATGAGACCATGCCTGTTTATGACTGATATATGTCAATGGTCTCATGCTACAGTGTTGTAAACATGAGACCATCTATGTTTCAGACTGTTATATGTCAATGGTCTCATGCTACAGTGTTGTAAACATGAGACCATCTATGTTTAAGACTGTTATATGTTAATGGTCTCATGCTACAATGTTGTAAACATGAGACCATCTATGTTTACGACTGTTATATGTTAATGGTCTCATGCTACAATGTTGTAAACATGAGACCATACCTGTTTAAAACTGTTATATGTCAATGGTCTCATGCTACAGTGTTGTATACATGAGACCATCTATGTTTCAGACTGTTATATGTTAATGGTCTCATGCTACAATGTTGTAAACATAAGACCATGCCTGTTTAAAACTGTTATATGTCAATGGTCTCATGCTACAGTGTTGTATACATGAGACCATCTATGTTTAAGACTGTTATATGGTAATGGTCTCATGCTACAATGTTGTAAATATGAGACCATGCCTGTTTAAGACTGTTATATGTCAATGGTCTCATGCTTCAGTATTGTAAACATGAGATCATCTATGTTTCAGACTGTTATATGTCAATGGTCTCATGCTATAATGTTGTAAACATGAGACCATCTATGTTTGTGACTGTAATATGTCAATGGTCTCATGCTACAGTATTGTAAACATGAGACCATGCCTGTTTAAGACTGTTATATGTCAATGGTCTCATGCTACAGTGTTGTAGACATGAGACCATCTATGTTTAAGACTGTTATATGTCAATGGTCTCATGCTACAGTGTTGTATACATGAGACCATTTATGATTGTGACTGTAATATGTCAATGGTCTCATGCTACAGTATTGTAAACATGAGACCATGCCTGTTTAAGACTGTTATATGTCAATGATCTCATGCTACAGTGTTGTATACATGAGACCATCTACGTTTGTGACTGTAATATGTCAATGGTCTCATGCTACAGTAATGTAAACATGAGACCATCTATGTTTCAGACTGTTATATGTCAATGTTCTCATACTACAATGTTGTAAACATGAGACCATGCCTGTTTAAAACTGTTATATGTCAATGGTCTCATGCTACAGTGTTGTATACATGAGACCATCTATGTTTAAGACTGTTATATGTTAATGGTCTCATGCTACAATGTTGTAAATATGAGACCATGCCTGTTTAAGACTGTTATATGTCAATGGTCTCATGCTACAGTATTGTAAACATGAGACCATCTATGTTTCAGACTGTTATATGTCAATGGTCTCATGCTACAATGTTGTAAACATGAGACCATGCCTGTTTAAGACTGTTATATGTCAATGGTCTCATGTTACAGTGTTGTAAACATAAGACCATCTATGTTTGTGACTGTAATTTGTCAATGGTCTCATGCTACAGTATTGTAAACATGAGACCATGCCTGTTAAAGACTGTTATATGTCAATGGTCTCATGCTACAGTGTTGTATACATGAGACCATTTATGATTGTGACTGTAATATGTCAATGGTCTCATGCTACAGTGTTGTAAACATGAGACCATCTATGTTTAAGACTGTTATATGTCAATGATCTCATGCTACAGTGTTGTATACATGAGACCATATACGTTTGTGACTGTAATATGTCAATGGTCTCATGTTACAGTATTGTAAACATGAGACCATCTATGTTTCAGACTGTTATATGTCAATGGTCTCATGCTACAATGTTGTAAACATGAGACCATGCCTGTTAAAGACTGTTATATGTCAATGGTCTCATGCTACAGTGCTGTATACATGAGACCATCTATGTTTGTGACTGTAATATGTCAATGGTCTCATGCTACAGTATTGTAAACATGAGACCATGCCTGTTTAAGACTGTTATATGTCAATGGTCTCATGCTACAGTGTTGTAGACATGAGACCATCTATGTTTAAGACTGTTATATGTCAATGGTCTCATGCTACAGTGTTGTAGACATGAGACCATCTATGTTTGTGACTGTAATATGTCAATGGTCTCATGCTCCAATATTGTAAACATGAGACCATGCCTGTTTAAGACTGTTATAAATCAATGGTCTCATGCTACAGTGTTGTAAACATGAGACCATCTATGTTTAAGACTGATATATGTCTATGGTCTCATGCTACAGTGTTGTAAACATGAGACCATGCCTGTTTTAGACTGTTATATGTTAATGGTCTCATGCTACAGTATAGTAAAAATGAGACCATCTATGTTTAAGACTGTTATATGTCAATGGTCTCATGCTACAGTATTGTAAACATGAGACCATGCCTGTTTATGACTGTTATATGTCAATGGTCTCATGCCACAATGTTGTAATCATGAGACCATCTATGTTTAAGACTGTTATATGTCAATGGTCTCATGCTACAGTGTTGTAAACATGAGACCATGCCTGTTCAAGACTGTTATATGTCAATGGTCTCATGCTATGTAATTGTTATATAGAGACCATGACAAGTATATAGTGTATTGTAGTCCTTGGTCTCTTGTATGTAATTGTTATATAGGGACCACGACAAGTATATAGTGTCTATAGTCCCTGGTCTCTTGTATGTAATTGTTATATAGAGACCGTGACAAGTATATAGTGTATTGTAGTCCCTGGTCTCTTGTATGTAATTGTTATATAGAGACCGTGACAAGTATATAGTGTGTTATAGTCCCTGGTCTCTTGTATGTAGTTGTTATATAGAGACCGTGACAAGTATATAGTGTGTTATAGTCCCTGGTCTCTTGTATGTTATTGTTATATAGAGAGCATGACAAGTATATAGTGTATTATAGTCCCTAGTCTCTTGTATGTAGCTGTCATATAGAGACCATGACAAGTATATATACAGATATAGTCATTTCAGTTGGTTAAAACATTAAAAAATGATCATCATGGCTTTCTATGTGAAAATCTGCATTTTAGACCATGAGAAGATTTCTGTTATGTTACACTGTCACTTACTTCCAGCTTAATTAATAGGCTGTAATCTGAAGATACCATAGGGCTTAATCCCATGCTGCACGCCCGTAGGCAATGCAAAAATGAAAGTAGCCTCGTTCTGATTAGTCACGTGATAGAAGAGACCACGGTCTCATCGCTGTTTTTGTATAGTAAATATACCTCTGATTGTCGTAAGTCTAAGAAAAACGAGATAAATCAACAAATATGAGACCACTTACAGAAGAAGAAACAAAAACTTTCTTCGACAAACTTTCAAAATAGTGAGTATGATACGGTCCAATTAAATTGATAAATATACCTTGCTATAAAAAAATCTTGGATCAGATCTGATCAAAGACATAAATTAATAAAATAGTTATTCATGTCTCTGCTCTGATGTATTGGCATTCCAGAAAATCTCAACATTTTGCAAGAGTCCCACTGAAATGGTTACAGAGTGTGCATATAAAATAAACTTTGCTAAATGCATGTCTATCAAGTATTATGAGTTCTTAATTTATTAAGAGGAAATTGGGCACAACCAGCCTAATTTTTATCAATTAAATGTTTAGTACAGTCTCTGTGCTGTCCATCTAACTTGTACACAACCCCACTCATACACAAAGTTGAGTACACACTTACATGTAGTTGACTTCAGTTTTATATACAAGTTGAATCCTTGTGTTCGAATCGGTGTGGGAACAAATCAAGTTGTGTATGACTGTAGATCCTATCTTTTAGATCTTTTAATTAATTTACCATTTTCAGCATTGGTGAAAATATCAAGCTGCTTTTAGATCGACCAGATGGATCCTACTGCTTTAGGCTTCACAGAGATAGAATATTTTATGTCAGGTAAGTACAACAGCTGTAATAATAGATGTGAAGTCATATGACTGACTTTAATGACTACAACGTACAGCCCTGACTTTCTGTATCCCAGCTACTCAAAAGATCCCAATAAGGAAAAAGTTCTTGTGTTTGTGATTTCACTGACCTTCAAAACAACTAAACCACTAATACTTTTCTGCATGGTTGACATTTTTTTTCTACGCATACATCTTCGGTTCCATGGTATATTTAATATCATTTCAAAATCTTTAAGATAATATTTTGACCTTGCTGGATTAAAAAATTAGAACCAATTAAGTCAGTCATATTTCGGAAATGATACTAAAGAAAATCTGAAATAAAATTCACCACTCTGTTGAGGTCTTCTCTGTGTGAGAATGATTACTGTTAAGCTGTCTGTGTCCGATCTGACTCCTCTTTACTTCTGTTACAGGGAGGATCTTATGAAGAAAGCTGGCAATGTATCCAGGAAGAACCTCCTCAGTATGGGAACATGCTTTGGTAAAATGACAAAATCGGGAAAATTCCGCCTGCAGATAACAGCCTTGGATTTTATGGCTCCTTATGCAAAGGTCAGGCTGCAAAAATTTTAGCTCTATTTGGGCTTGTACTAGTATGTTATGTGCCTGTTGGTTTTTTACACATTTTAATTTCATAATAAAGATTCTTTGCCCTTATCCAAATAACTGGATCATTGCTCTGAAATACCATCGCCTGTGTTTTCAGTTAAGCAATATCTTACTTGTCACCAATTATATTATTCATTTTTTGCAATACAGGTACTAGTAAATTGGCAATATCAGAGTGATTCAATTAGCAAAATTTATTATACACACATATATTAATTTGCATGCAACACAAACTGCTCAAGCTTCTATCAACCAAGTCAAGGATAGCAAATATCATTCAACTGATTGACTTAAAGGTGACCTTAAATATCTCAGATTTAAATGTAACTGGAAAAATATGTCAAATTTTATTTCCCTTTGCTTTTTCTCTGCTCCAAATTTTTTTTAAGCACATAATTTTTTGGAGCTAAGTAAGTGTTAAAATGACATGATCTTTCTGTAGCACAAGATCTGGTTGAAGCCCAATGCTGAGCAGCAGTTTGTATATGGCCATCATGTAATGAAGTCTGGCTTAGGTCGAATCACAGAGAATACCTCCCAGTACGAAGGAGTGGTAGTGTACAGCATGAATGACCTCCCCTTGGTATGTCTTGCATATATGAAAAATCTACTCACTAGATGTGTAGAGTTCTATGAAAAATGGCTAGCACTGTACTTTTATTTTGTGGGAAAAGTCTGAATAAATTTTTGTCAATTGAAATTCCAATAATCTCTTTTTATACCCCTGCAAACAAAGTTAAGGGGGGTATATTGGAATCAGCATTAAGGGGGGTATATTGGAATCAGCATGTCCGTCTGTCTGTCTAGCTGTCTGTCTGTCTGTAGACAAGATTTTGTCCGGACCGTTTCTCAGAAACTATTGGGTGGATTTGTCTGAAAATTTGTACACTTATTATTCATCATATGAAGTTGTGCACCTGGTATTTTCATCATGATTGGATAATTTTTCTGCATTTTACAGGTGTTTTTTCTTTTTTATTTTATGGTTTTGTTTGGCTCATAACTAGAAAACTATTAGACTGACAATCATCAAACTTGGACAGTTTATGCATCTTGGGTAGAAGGTGTGTCATGACCTATTTTAAGGTCACCGTGATGACCTTTAATTTAAGTGAAATTTTAAAAAGAAACCTGTCTTTTACTATTGAATTACACAATCCCAGAAATGTAAGAGTGTTTCTTTATCCCTGTTTAAAAAATGTTAAATTAAGAAAATAATATTTTTTCATTATATACTTTACAGCAATCCATATCAAATGTTATTTTATAAGAGATAATCTACCTCTCCCAAGGGTATAATTATCAAGCACTGGTCAAGGAGAATTTTGATAACAAAAAATTGCATACCTTGGCATTTATCAGTGGACATGCATCCAGTCAAAGATTAATTAATGAGTTCAATGTAGGAAAGCTAGCTGTCTCAATCATTTCTGTTAGCTGTTATCTCTGATTTAACGTCCTTTGGGAATTAGACAGAGGAACTGCTAGTCAGTTTAAATAGCATGTCATTTGATGGCCAGCCTTCTATTTCTAAAATCAATTTGTTATAGATTAAGTTTTTAATACTAATTAGTTAAATTGATATATTTTTTAAAAAAAATTAAAATATCAAGTAACAAATTTCAGAGCATCATGTCCCACATGAAAGATATATGCATATGTGTTTGTTCGTGGGGGAGGAGCATTTGTCAAGCTATAATGCAACCATTTGATGATTATTTGTTATAATTAATGCTTACACCACAGGAGATGTTTAAACAAATATCAAAAGGAAAAAAAATTATGGAAATCCTTTTAAAGGTTGCCATGATTTCCTCGCACTCTAAACTGTTTATATTAATTGAATGAACAATATTTGACTGGAGTATCATGCTGTGCTGGGCACTTTATTATTTTTAAAATGAATTTGATATAAAGTTATAAAGATTAATTTGATTCTGTATAATATTTCTTTTTTCAACAATTATTTTTCAGAGTAGCATGACAAATAATTGCAATTTCTTTTTTTAATGAAATAAAAAAAAAAAACTGTTACAGTGTATTAGTATTGATGTTTTATTTGGTTGCACCTTAGATTCATAAATTGAAAAATATTAATGAGCATGCAATTATATTTTCACCGCAATTATATTTTCACTCGATTTGTTTTAAGACAATAGTGAACACCTAAAATATTTGTGAATTGGCACCTACTCTGAAAAAACACAGCGGGGGTATTTGTCCCTGTTGAACAGTTCTAGTTCTGCTAGAGAAGAATTTTAAGTTAAATTACTCTCATTTCTAATTATCTATCCATTATTTCTGATTATATCCATTACCTCTTGTAAAGTATTTAAAAAATTTTTTTGCAGGGTTTTGGAGTGGCTGCCAAATCCACACAAGATTGCCGCC
>NW_026934007.1:0-11425 GCF_032062105.1 Saccostrea cuccullata | reverse complement strand
AAATCTTAAATGATTAATTTTCGTGGCGTTTATTTTAGGTTTATGGATCCAAATGCTGGGCCACTCTCGGAGTTGGAAAGATGGCGGCGGCGTCAACGGTTACTGACCAGCATTACAGAACAGCTCAAAAGTAAAGAATGCAAAGCTGTGATTGGTGTCTTGATAACTGCCAAATCCAGGCTGCTGAAGAAATGGAAAAATGTGGATGCTCAGTAAGTGCAGCTAAACTTATATATCACAAATTTACCCAAATTATCTGGAGTACCATGGATTGGAAGTCTCAAGCTTCTTTATGTAATTTGATTACAGTCAGTGTCTTGAACCCCTTTACTTTCAAACTATGTCCTAATTGAGTTTTAAATAATGTGATTTGAATGTAATTATTCAAATATTTTGTAAAAGCTGCACCATTGTTCTCTGTTATCAATCATATTTTGAACTTATTGATTGCTGGTTATTTCTAAGGTGGATAGAAATGTAAATGAATTTCTCTTCTACAATCGGTGCTAACTTTACTTAATTTATAAAGTTTTCATTCTAAACAGACTTTTTATTCAACCATTTTAAGAGCAATAAATATTAAGGATGTAAACTAAAACAATTGAGATTATTTCCTGCTGCCCCTGCAAACTTTTCCATCAAAAAACATTTAACAGAATTACTGTTTGTATCACAGGATCACTGATGCGATGAATGACACCAAAGACAAGGTCAAATACCTGGAATCTCTGAGACGCCATTTCGACCAGCTATACCAGGATGCAACACCGGCCTCCATCATCAACAACGCCATCCCTGGCATCGTCAACAGCGTGCGCCAGATGGATTCCATCTCCCGGTATTACGTGAGGACCGGTTTTCTGGGTATCGTTTTTACCAAGATCACCAATCAGCTGGTGCTGGCTTGTAAGGAGTACATTAAGAACTGTACCATCACGGCCTACGATGGGGACGAACTGTGGGTCAGGATCAAGGAGGAGATCAGAAACAGGGACTCACTGCCCCTCGTGGACCCCCAGCAGAGGCTGCTCAGGAACCAAGTAGAGGCTAAAATTAAGGTAAACTCTAAGTAATGAAGATCTTTTAATGTGAGCATAAAAATTGTAATGTTTTATTTTGATGTGTAATATTTATACTATTTTAATGCACTAAATGTTGTGTTGATTTATTTCTTGTATATTGTATAAATTTTAATGTTGTTGAAATGCAGGTAAGTACATAAATATTTCTGTTTTGAGCTGATTGAATTTCCAAGAATATTAGGTGACAAGTCAAAGGAGATCCTGAAATTTAAATAATGTTAAAGTTTTATTTTTAATTGATTTTAACAGAGCAGACCAGCTGTACAAATATGTACATGAAAAAACCAAGAAATTTGTTTAATTTTGAATTAAATTATTTCAGCAACAAGGGGCCCTGACGAGAGGAAAAACAAAGGAAGGTAAAGATCTGGGGTTACAGGACGACAGTTTGTACGGGAGACTGAAGGCGTGTCTGACCCTGCAGGGCTACTACAGGGAGACCCTGAGGTCACTTAGAGACTCCCTGGGACAGACCAACAACATGTCCCACTTCCCCTCCCTCAGCAGTGTGGGGGGACCAGGCAGCTTCACCACCAGGTCCTTCTTCTAATTAATTCTTCTTTCTTCTGATTAATTATTGACATTAATTACTGTTTTAATAAAATATGTTTAATTGTAAATGGTTTTAGGGAATTATTGTATACTAAATGGCTTTATGGAATTCTTATGTTTTATTTGTACTGGTACATGTACAGATAATTCAATACCTGTTTGATTTAATTTTTACACTTGAAGTGTCATGCTGTATTTCAAATGGGAAATGCTTATAAGAAAGCAAGACAAGTTAAACTGTATGATGAAAAATAACTTTTAATTTCAGATCCAAACCAAGCAATGCCTCCAGATCGGGCCCGTCCGTGTCTCCTAAGAAGGGGATATCATCGCTGATGACTAATGACGCTGGTCACGGCGTGTCGATCGCTGACGAGGACGCCATCATGTCACACATGGACAGTTTCTGTAACAGGATCAGACAGCTGATTGACGTCATCAACACCCTCGCTCAGTATAATAAGTAAGGGAATATAAGGGGATACATTGTTAACATCTGAAATGTGATTCAGTTAATGAATTTTTGTATGAGCAAGGTGATGCATAAAAGTTAAGGGAAATGTCAATTTTTGTTCATGAAATCAACATTTCTTTGTGTAAGAATGGAAATCAGATGCATATAAGCAATATTTTTTTATGATAACAAATCAATGTTCAGAAATAAAAGAGGATTGGCAAATTTCTTACAATACACATGACTGTCCAATGCTTTTCCACAAATATTTCCTAAATACATGTACACTGGATTTGAATACATATTTGTTCTGGAAAGGACAGAATTTTGTAATTAAAGCAATGATTAAAAAAAGTATTGTAGAACTGCATTTTATAATTCAGGTTGTCCACAAGCACCATTGGTGTCCCTAAACCCAGGAAGGAGGACCTTGTGATTGACGACGAGGACAGTGATGAATACAAGTACAGGAAGTACCGCGAGAACAAGGCCAACAAATGTAAGTACCCATACCGAAAAAAGTTATAACTTAGTTATAACTTTTGTAACTAAAAAAAGTTACAAAAAAGTTATAACTAAGTTATCGGAGTTTGGAATGGCATGTTTTAAGTGAGGTATAATTTAGTTATAACTTAGTTACAAAAAAGTTATAACTTTTGCATAACTTTTCACCTTTTATTCAACATAAATACAGCAAGTACATAAAAGTTATAAAAAAGTTATAACTACAAAAAGTTATACTTATTAAAAGTTACACAAAAAGTTATAAAATAGTTACAAAGTTATACTTTAGTTATACCCAAATAAACAGTGGAAAAGTTACAAAAAAGTTATACCCCAAAAAAGTTATGAAAAAGTTACAAAAAAGTTATACCCGCAAAAAGTTATACCCAGGAAAAGTTATAACTAAAAAAAGTTATACCTATTATAAAGTTATGAAAAAGTTACAAAAAAGTTATACCCCAAGAAAGTTATGAAAAAGTTATAGAAAAGTTATACCTAAAAAAAGTTATTACTGCAAAAAGTTATAACTATAAAAAGTTATAACTATAAAAAGTTATACCTATTAATAAAAACTTTCGTAAAAGTTCCAGTGAAATTATGCACTGTATGTTAACCTGTTGTGGATTTACTCAGTTATAAGCTTTTAAAAAGCTACTCATTAAAATTTAAAAAAAAAAAAGATTTTTGAAATTTATACAAAAAAGATTATTTAAAACATATTAAAGGCAATAACAATTTTACCTAACAAACACGATAAAGATAGCTTGGTTTATTGTCAAATACAACTAAATGAATGCACATGCAATTGTTTTCAAAATTCAAGTGTACCTTATTTTTTCATCATGTCATCTACAAAAGATTGAAATTTCTCTGGTTGTTTTAAAGAATACATTTTTAGCATATAGCAATTAGGGTCTTTGTAAAATTACCTAGCAAACTGCATTCTACTCTTGCTAATTGTATAAACAGACATCACTAATTTTTAAATATTAACACCCTATTTATTTTTGATCTAGCTGTATTTCAAAAAAAAGAAAGGTTCTAAACAGTGATTTCAGTTACAGTTTCTAGCTGCCTACCACCCTCCTTGCACAGGTATCCTTGCAGGTGTACAGTTGTTTATCTTTATTATTTGAAGATAGGCTGCACTGAAAGTTGGCTGAGTCAGCTGACAGACTTAGCCATCGTTTGACAGGCCGCACTGGTAGTAGACCAAGTTAGCTGACAGACTTAGCCATTGTTTGACAGGCCGCACTGGTAGTAGACCAAGTTAGTTGAAGGACTTGGCCATCGTTTGACAGGCCGCACTGGTAGTAGACCAAGTTAGCTGACAGACTTAGCCATCGTTTGACAGGCCACACTGGTAGAAGGCCAAGTTAGTTGAAGGACTTGGCCATCGTTTGACAGGCCGCACTGGTAGTTGGTCAAGATAGTTGACAGACTTGGCCATCCCTTGACAGGTCGCATCTGTAGTTGGTCAAGTTAGTTGACGGACTTAACCGTCCCTTGACAAGCCACACTGGTAGAAGGCCAAGTTAGTCAACGGTCTTAACCGTCCCTATATTGACAGGCCGTACTGGTAGTAAGCCGAGCTAGTTGACGAACTTGGCCATCTCTTGACATGCGGCACTGGTAGTAGGTTAAGTTAGTTGACGGACTTGACCATCCCTTGAAAAGCCGCTCTGGTAGTAAGCCAATCTAGTTGATGGACTTGGTTGTTCAATGACAGGCCGCACTGGTAATAGGCCAAGTTAGTTGAAGGACTTGACAGGCTGCACTGGTAGTCAGCCGAGCTAGTTGATGGACTTGGTCATCCCTTGACAGGCCGCACTGGGTCAGCCGAGCTGGCCGAGGGACTTGGCTGGTGGTCTGCGTCCCTCATTTTAGCTGGTCAGACGTCTTGGCTGGCGGGCAGTGTGACTGGTAGTCGGCTAAGTTTTCATTGAAATATGCTTGCAATTTTAACCTTTTCTTCAATTCTGCAAAAAATTGTAAAGGTTCAAAATTTAGATTATAGATATTTAGATAGTATATTTCCAGCACTCATTTGCATATCAAATTGAAAACACTCTTCCATATCAATTAATTCAAATTCATTAATTCATCCAAAACATGGAAAATACAAGAATAATTTAAGATCTATACTTACAGGAATCAGTTTTAGATTGAAAGATTTATTGAATTTTGAAATGAAAAAAAAATTTACTTTACCTTAAACAAGTAATATTTTGAAGAATTTCATGTACTCCTGCAGGTCAGGACAGATTCAGCTCATGGAAACATCATGTACCAATATTCTGCTTTCAAAAAAAAAGAAAATTAATGTTAAATTACTCATTTCATTGCATTAATTAACGTTGCAGCTAGATCATGTTATGATCATGCTGATGCGTATAAGGCTTCACAATATTTTAACAGTTCAGGGAATCTATAAACAATTGTGGGAATAAATATGACAAAGAACAACATATTTGATTAATATACTAAATGCTGAAAAATATTATGCGTTTCAAATACTTTCAATTTGTTTACTTCAGTCTTTGTCATTCGACATACCAATCAAAACAAACAAGAAATCTAAGATTCACACGCCTAGAATTTTGTTCATTCCCAATATTTCTTCTTTTTGGAATGTTATGCCAGAGGTACTAAGTATACTTTACCAAAAATAATAAAATGTTAGCATAAATATCGCCTTACCAACTGGTTTTATCTCCTTTTTTTATCAACACTTTCAACATCCAAACATTCAAATCGTCCATGGAAAAATCCGCGCTCTTGTTATTGACCAATCATAGAGCTCAAAAACGTCACGTGATCGAAAAAAATAAATAAATAATTCATAATTGATTTATTTTATATGCAAATAAACCTAATTGTTTAATTTTAAACTTAAATTAAAAATATAAATACCAGTTGGTGTTAAAATTTTGAATTTATCTTAGTATCAACAAAACGGACATCGGAGGCCGCCATATTTTTTGTTGCCGCCATTTTGAATTTAATATTTGTTTATTTGTGAAAATAACTATTATAACTGGGTTATTTAATTATGCAAACAATAAAATCTACATGTACTAGTCATCTGCTTAAATCTTAATATAACTGGCAGTCTTTATTCACAACATCGTAATATCTGTTCAACGTGAACATGCACATACTCTATGCTGTTGTTTATCTTTTTAGCCACCCATATTACGACTGATTTTCTTCAGATTTCAAACAACCTGTGCAGAATTGTACCATTCAGAGATTGTGTAATACCCAAGCTGAAATATTTACGATGTGTTGGCCACAAAGGTCACCTAGTACAAACACCTGTCTCACAGAAAACAATAGGGAAATTTACACAGTTTTGCACACGAAGAATCCGTGCAAAATTCACATGACTTCATGAGATTACATTTCATACTGTTTATATCTCTTGCAGTACATTTATATTTCCCCAGAATTATGAAATATATTCATTCCCAACTTCAGATGTAAGTGCATTATTATTATTTACAAGACAAATATTATGTCTCATCAGGGTCTCAATAAATACATATTTTCTAAGAGAGAGAGAAGGAGAGAGAAAGAGAGAGAGAAATTAATTATTCTCAACTTTAGTTGAAACTTACATGACAAATATCAATTTAAATAGACAATAATATTTATTACACACACATGACATGTACTGCGTACACACCCTCAAACACCACAGAGAGAGAGAGAGAGAGAGAGAGAGAGAGAGAGAGAGAGATTCTCATATATAGATGTAATTTACAATATTTTATTTCACATCCCTTCTGTTGAACTTGACTTGGCTGTGGACAGCGTATTTATTATGAATGAGAAGTCGATCACTGGTAGTAAACAATATTATTGTTCAGGAATTGACAAAGTTTTCTGCTGCAGTGTTTGAAAAAAAAAACCATTTTGAACATGATCAAAATTCATTCAAATTAACACTTAGTTATAATGTTATTTTTGAAAAAAAAAAAAGTCGGTGTCAAGTAGTATCCATTAAATAACCCCCAAATCTTGTAAATTTATACTGGTAATGCTTGAAAATGGCTAAGTTCAGAAAAGTTATGTTTTAGTTATACATGAAAATGACAAAGTCCAGAAAAGTTATGTTTTAGTTATACATGAAAATGGCTAAGTCCAAAAAGTTACATTTTAGTTATACATGAAAATGACAAAGTCCAGAAAAGTTATGTTTTACTTACACGTGAAAATGGCTAAGTCCAAAAAGTTACATTTTAGTTATACATGAAAATGACAAAGTCCAAAAAAGTTACATTTTAGTTATAACTTTTTTGTACCTCACAGGCTAGGTATAACTAAGTTATACTTTAGTTATAACTTAGTTATAACTTTTTTCGGTATGGGTACTGATAGTATTGAAAGTAGCCAACAAATGTAAGTACTGATAGTACTGAAATAAACCAACAAATGTAAGTACTGATAGTACTGAAATAAACCAACAAATGTAAGTACTGATAGTATTGAAAGTAGCCAACAAATGTAAGTAATGATAGTACTGAAATTTTGATCGATAGCCAAACCAACAAATAAAGTATCATTGTATTGAAATTACCTATATAAAAGAAAACAAGTGTATAATTACCATTTGTACTGAAACTACCAGTTATGCAAAAAGAAAAATGTACTTGAGAAAATAAAGCTGATGAAAACTAAGTATGAAAAATAAAATAAAGGAATTAATATGAAAACTCTTAGCCTGAAATTTTGAATAAGAAAAAAAAATTCTTTAAATCTAAGAAACAATTATAACAAGCAGAATATTTATGAAATTATATTATTTTTCTTTGTTTTTTCACATAGTGGAATATGATGATGACGACGATGGCAACCAAGGACTGCCGGGGACGATCGCGATTCCGTCGCCTGAGAGGAGCGGACTGAGGGCGATCAAAGAGGACGAGGAGAACCAGGAGGACAACATTTCCGAGATCGAGGAGCTGGAGAAAACGCCCGCCCCCGCCGACAACGGCGACGACGTGTTCGAGTCCGTCAACAACAACAAGGGGCTCAACGAAAACGAACTGGGAGTGCTGAGTTAGTAATAATCATTATGTGTCTTTTATTATATATAAAAATGTATAATGCAGTCTTCGAAAAATCCCTGGAGTCCGATGCCCGGGACATTGTAAACTTGGAAGTGGGCATGTGGAAGTTGCACACTTACAAGCCCGAAGGGCATGTAAATTCTAAGGCATAAACCTTGGTATAATAAAATTAAATAATACCAATAACATTAAATGTACTTTAAAGTCTTTTATTTTCCATCTAAAGTAAAGTTCAAAATAAAATTTAATGGAAATCTTATTTTTTAACCAAAATCTTATTTTACTGCGATTTTCAAGGAACTCTTCTGCAAAGGAGACACAAAAAGTGTACAGGTTGAAAACATATGGCGAGACAAATGGATTCCAGGTCATTTCCTTGGCATGAATAGGCAAATAAGAATAATATTATAACTTGATAAAATTCTTGGCATGTAAATATTTGTTCAGGCTTGCGTAATTGGGGATCACACCTGCCCGAAGGGCATGTGCTGAAAAAAAAATTTGGCGAAGATTGATAATGTTGTTTGGCTTGTCCTCATAAATAGACTGCAAGGAATTTTTTACAATGTCTGTCTTTCCTACTTAATTAAGTTACATTTCAAACGTATAGAATTATAATATGGAAGAAAAAAATGAAAACGTGAGGTTACTGTTTAAGTCTGGCAGCGCTTAAGATATAAAAGTTTCTTCAGGTGGGATAAAATAGCAACTGTTCTTCAATCTGTATAAATTAAGCTATACTAATTGTAAGTGACTTGAAAATTATACATGAAGTCATGCGAAGAAAAAAATAAATTTTTTAAGTCTTAATAAGCTTCAGAAAGGATAAACAGAAATGTTGCAAGTTTATGTCATATCAATGTTTTTGATATTTTTTGATAGCACTAAAATCCAACAGTGTAAAGAAAGTGATTATATGCATTGATTATTAAAATTACTCATTAAATTTTTACCAACAGGGCGATACTTCCCAGAGGATGAAGAAGAAGAAGGGCCCAGTATATCCGCCATGATCTCCCAACACCTCCAGCAGATGACACAGGCCATGAGTGACAATGTCACTACTAAAACCATGCTGGATGTGGAGTCCAAGGTAACAACCTTTGACCATCATCAAGATTTTAAATTTTTAAAAACAAAAATGGAGGATGGTTGATTTTACATTAACATTAGAAAATCATGAAATATGTTTGCTTAATGTGATCTAAAAAGATAGCTGATTTTGGGTTTAAGTTTGATGAGTGTGGTAGTTTATTTTTTGATTTATGTGCACCAAAACTCTTTAATATTAAAATTCACCAAAATTCTTGTTCATCTCTATTTTTACAACTGCAACACTTGGCTTCAGGGGTAAATGGTTTTGATGATGTATTTTATATCTCACACCATTGAAGAAAATATTAATCTTTTTTCAATACTTTGAGATGAATTTAGTGAGTTGTTTTTCTACAGGGATCTGTCACATCACTTTTAAAAATACAGTTGAACTTTGATATCTCAAAAATTGATATCTTGAATACCATGGATATAACGTCAAAGTGATTTGGAAGTCTCAATAACTTAATAATTTTAACTTTTTTACCTTCTGATATCTCACATACTCTGATATCTAGAATTTTTTGTGGATCCTATCAAGTTTGAGATAATAAGAGTTGACTGTATTTTTTTTTAAACACATTTTGTAATGAACTGTACTAATCATGACCTATAAAAGCAAGCACCCTTTTTTCACAGAAACGTTACTCAGGCATGCCAGGACTGGTAAATTTCTTTGAATGTTTATTTTTATGCCCCGCCATGAATATGGCCGGGGCATATAGTGTTTGTCATGTCCGTCTTCCGTCCTTCCGTCCTTCCGTCCTTCCGTCCTTCTGTCCTTCTGTCCTTCCGTCCTTCCGTCTTCCGTCACACTTTGTGTTTAGCTCTGTTCAAAGCTAAGTTTCAAAGAAACTATCCAAGATATTTTCGTCAAACTTCATATGCTGATAGATATTGATGAGAGCTATGGTTCATCTAAGGATGGACACTACCACACTTGCTTCGGATGCTGGATCTGACTGACATTTTCCAGACGAGTGACCAGGTTAAAGTTTTTGGAGCAGGTCCATTCCTAAGTAACTATAAGCCCTACTTGGACCAGACTTGCATGGATGATGCATCTAGGGATGGACACTACCAGACTTGCTTCGGATGCTGGATCTGACCTACATTTTCCAGATGAGTGATCAGGTTAAAGTTTTTAGAGCAGGTCCATTCCTAAGGAACTATAAGCCCTACTTGGACCAGACTTGCATGGATGATGCATCTAGGGATGGACACTACCAGACTTGCTTCGGATGCTGGATGTGACCTACATTTTCCAGATGAGTGACCAGGTTAAAGTTTTTAGAGCAGGTCCATTCCTAAGGAACTGTAAGCCCTACTTGGACCAAACTTGCATGGATGATGCATCTAGGGATGGACACTACTAGACTTGCTTCAGATGCTGGATCTGACCTATATTTTCATTCCCAAGTAACTATAAGTCCTACCTGAACCAAACTTTCATGGATGATGCATCTAGGGATGAACACTACCAGACTTGCTTCGGTTGCTGGATCTGACCTATATTTTCATTCCCAAGTAACTATAAGCCCTACCTGAACCAAACTTGCATGGATGATGCATCTAGGGATGGACACTACCAGACTTGCTTCGGATGCTGGATCTGACCTATATTTTAGGTCACCTGAGTAAACTCAGGTGACCTATTGCTATCACTTTTCGTCCATCGTCGTTCGTCGTCCGTCGTTTGTCGTTCGTCGTGCGTTAACATTTGAACATTTTCAGCTTCTCCTCTTAAACCACAGACCCTATTTCAACCAAATTTGGCATATAGCATCTATGGGTAAAGGGGAACAAAAATTGTGAATTTCATGGTCCCTGCCCCCCTGGGGCCTGGGGGGTGGGGCAAAAACCACTAAAATTAGTGCAATCTTTAAAAATCTTCTTCTTTACTCCTGGACATATGGCAGTCAAACTGTTTGCATGATTGTAATCAGCATTGAGTCCTCTACCAAAATTTGTGAAATTCATGGCCCCGGGGTCATGGGTTCTAGTGCTAGGGCGGGGCCAAATAAGTATATAGTGAAAATGCATTATTTCTTTGAAAATCTTCTTTTCTGGTGCTGGGTATTAAATAAACCTACTAAGTACATAGTTATGATGAGCAAGAGTGCCTCTACCAAAATTGTGAATTTTATGGCCCCAGGGTCAGGGGTTCTTGTGTAGGGGGGGGGGGGCTCTATAGATTATATAGTGAAATTACATGAATTCTTTGAAAATCTTCTTCTCTGCTTCTTGATATTAAATAAACTAACTAAGTGCAAAGTTATGATGTCATGAGCAAGATTGCCTCTACCAAAATTGTGAATTTTATGGCCCCAGGATTAGGGGTTCTGGTGTAGGGGTGGAGCTCCTTAGATTATATAGTGAAAATTCATGAATTCTTTGAAAATCTTCTTCTCTGCTCCTGGGTATTAAATTAACTAACTAAGTAAATAGTTATGATGAGCAAGATTGCCTCTACCAAAATTGTGAATTTTATGGCCCCAGGATTAGGGGTTCCGGTGTAGGTGGGGGGGGGGGGGGCTCTATAGATTATAATAGTGAAATTACATGAATTCTTTGAAAATCTTCTTCTCTGCTCTTGGATATTAAATAAACTAACTAAGTGCATAGTTATGATGAGCAAGAGTGCCTTTACCAAAATTGTAAAT
>NW_026934006.1:10000-11247 GCF_032062105.1 Saccostrea cuccullata | reverse complement strand
AAATTGAAATTCAAATATTGCCAGGTTGTGTTGTGAACTTTAAGCTCCTTTATATTCTATTATAGTTATGGGATTTTACAAGTTTTTGTGAACAAAGGGATGGTTCTGGAATTGATGTTAGATGATGTTTGAAAGAAGATTGTGTTTGAAATTGAAATTTCAACTCCCTCATTATATTAAACGTTTTAGATTTGACTGTGTGCCGAATCCAGTCAATCGTAGAAGCAAGTGATGCATATGAAGTGTGGAGTATAAATCGACATCTTGAATACATTTTAAGGCAGAAACGTGAACGCAAGACGTATTATTATTTATTCTTAAACTCTGTAAGCTTTGGCAAATGTTTTTGTTTAATTATTGTTATAATATTGAAGCAAACTTAAAAGAATTTGTTAGAAACTAACAAATAAATTGTACAGTTTATCACTTTTTTCTTTTGCCTCATCATTGTCAACATTAGCTAGTTATTAATTTTTGTCAAGATGGCTTAATTTTGAATGGAAATCATTATTTATATAGGATAGGTTGGGCCTCTGTTGGCCCTACGTTGAAAAAAAAACTATCCGTAAAATAATAATGGACCATTGTTTGACCAACACAGGTACCGGAGACTGGACCCCCATTGAGCCACCGATGGTATGTTGGTGAACGGACGTTGGGCCATTGTTGGGCCAACAAAAAAGTACGTTGGGCCAATGTTGGGCCTTTGTTGATAAAATCACTGCTGGTAATTGACGTTGGGCCAATGTTGGGCCAACGTTGACCAAATGCTGTAATAAAATAGGCTAACGTTGTGCCAACGTTGGGCCAACATGTTGGGCCAACGTAGGGCCGATGAGCAAACTTGCATTGGGCCAACGTTAGGTAGCCAACGTTGGACCAACGCAGCCAACAACTGTGCGCCAACGTTGGCCCAACATAGTCATGCTATCTGGGTATATAGTCATTTTGGCTTTATTTTCTATCTATATATTTATATCCTCTTTATATTTGGATTTCTTTGATACATGTAGTAAGTAATGGTTTGTGAAGTTTTTTTTTTATTTTATATAGATAAAATATTTTAAATACTATAAATAGAACTTTTGAAATAGCAAAATATTTTTTTTAAATTATAAAATTACCTTCATCCCTCTTTTGATTTGTTTGCAAGGTGTATACTGCTTTGCAAAAGAATGCCCTTTGTAGCGTATCATCCCCTCGTCCATGTCTTCCTTACACTGCCCAGGCTTCATGTACCTCTAGAT
>NW_026934006.1:0-5000 GCF_032062105.1 Saccostrea cuccullata | reverse complement strand
CTTAGAATCATCAAACTTTGTCAGTTGATGCATATTGGGGTTTCGGAGAATGTAGACAAAAAAGAAAGTCACAGTGACCTAATTTTAAATATATCAAATACTTATTGGCTTAGAATCCTCAATCTTTGTCTATTAATGCATCTCAAGTCATCAGAAAACAGGTCACTGTGACCTACTTATGATTTTTTTCTATAGCTTTATTAAAATATTTTCAGACCTAATTTGCCAAGAATTATCAAACTTTGTCAGATAATCAAGTTTGGTCTTACAATAATTAGAGTTAGAGGCTTCAAATAGAAGTGATAGATTGAACAATTTATCAGAAGAGCGATTCAAGGCCCTTTGGCCTCTTTTAAAACTACCAAAGAATCAAGTCTTTAAAAAGTAGGTAAAACTCTAGAATCTATGGTCATAACAAAATACTGGTGAATTTCTAATTCGTTACATTCGTGTTGGATGCAAATTGAAAAGGGGGGGGGAGGGAAGAAAAATTTAAATCGAAACTGAAAAAAATAATAAAGGGGGTGTGTGTCTATTGTCCACACATGAATCCTATTTCGTGGGAGGGGGATAGAACTTTTTTCACTGCCATTTTTATTCTTTCAAACACTACCACTTACCCTCTTCGACTACACTGCAACCTGCTGAAAGTGTGTGTGTGTGTGGGGGGGGGGGCTACTCCCCAATGTTTATTACCTATATGATGTCTATCTTTGTAAGCCCCCCCCCGTACCAACACCTACATGGATGTTTATATGTAAAAAAGATTATAAATACCAAAGCTCTAAATATTTGTCAATGCGATAGTTAAAGTCTGGAGAAATAAATACATGTACGTATATAGAGAGAGAAATCGAAAGTAGGCCAACTCAAAAAATTGGGGTAAATTTTGGATTACTCTTGAACAAATTGTGGTAACGTGAGGCATGCATTGATCAAAGGGGATCCGGATCCCTGGATTATTCAACTTTATTTAAACTGACGTAATGAAATTACTAAAGCTATGCCTCGGACCTCTTCCCGTTGCGATATGATCCACCACCCCCTAGGGAAATTTTTCTGGATCCACCTAGCAAAAAAAAATGCAATTGGGCACGGGCTGTCGACCTGAATATAAGCAATAATGCTTAAATTATAACAATCCCTGTCATTTGAGTGTTTTAATGCAAGGAGAACATACTTTTGTGATATTGGAATGAGATGGACGTGCTGGCGCGCCGAATACAATTAGCCATGTCAGTTACAGCTAATGAAAGTTTGCAAATTTCCTATCCCTAATATAAAAAAAAAATGATTCTACATCTTCCTGGCTATTTATAAATATGTGTTACTAAAGGTAGAAATGGAAAAATACCCTTAAACATTATTCTTATGCATTTTAGCTTAATTTTTTTCATATTCGTCAGTCACCTTCTGTCAATAACAAATAAAAGTCACTTGTCTGTACTTTGTCCATCTTAAATGTAAGAAAAAAGTGCGAAAGTCTACATTTTCTCGAGAATTTGCAGCATGTCTATTTTTGAACATGTGTTACTATAAATAGAAATGGAAACCTCTGCTTCTCACTTTATTTCATATAATGCTTTCTTTTACTTGTCGGTTACCATATGCCAATAGCAGTTAAAAAAACAGATAGTCTGGTATTGTTCATCCAAAATGTGAGAAAAAAGAATTAAAATCTACATTTTTCCAAATTTTTCAGTACTTCTATTTTTAAACATGATTGATTGATTGATTGTATACTGTTTAACGTCCCTCTCCAGAATAGTTCACTGATATGGAGACGTCACCATTGCCGGTGAAGGGCTGCAAATTTAGGCCTATGCTCGACACTTACGGCCTTTGAGCAGGGAGGGATCTTTATCGTGCCACACCTGCTGTGACACGGGGCCTCGGTTTATACGGTCTCATCCGAAGGACCGCCCCATTTAGTCGCCTTTTACGACAAGCAAGGGGGTACTGAGAATCTATTCTAACCCGGATCCCCACGGGACATTTAAACATGTGTTACTATAAATAGAAATGGACACCTTTGCTTATCATTCTGTATTTCATATAATGCTTTCTTTTACTTGTTGGTCATCATATGCCAATAGCAGTTAAAAACATGTAGTCTGCAATTTTTCATCCAAAATATGAGAAAAAAGTACTAAAAACTACATTTTCCCGATATTTCGCAGTACCTCTATTTTTAAACATGTGTTACTATAAATAGAAATGGAAACCTTTGCTTATCATGCTGCATTCCATTGAATGTTCTTCTGTTCTTGTCAGTCACATTATGTCAGTTGCAGTTAATGACAGTAAGTCGGTAAATTGTTCATCTCTAATTTGAGAATTAATGGAAAATCAACATTAAACAGTTAATTTCATAGGGGCTATTTTTAGACATTTGTACTATTTATAGATATGAGAGCCTGTCCTCAATAATTTGCTAGTTATTAAACTATTCCTTGTTCTTAATGATGAAATATTGGAGAGATCCATATGTTTATTATTTAAGACTCAGTGAAGCTTCAAAATGATGGAAAATTGACATTTTTCAGCATTTTATGAAACATGTCTATATTTAGGCATTTGAAGCTATAAATAGAAAATGGAAATCCTCGAAAATAATATGCATGGTAGTTATTGGTGTCCAGTCTCTGGCATAAGCATATTGACTTTTACAGTATATTTCATAATTACCTTGCAATGACATCATAAACTCTGCCAAAATTTCATTTTTTGGATTTTTCTGAAATATGTCTATTTTTAGATACATGTTACTAAAAATAGCATTGAGATCCCACTCCGATTTTTTCATGAGGGGACACTACTAATACTGACGTTTCACGACATTCATAAGATTTGAAAAATTTCCGTAGACAATTTTTTTTATTTAACCTTAAATTTCTTAAAAAATGCCAAATTTTCCATTTTTCACATTTTCAGATCCTATGCCATTTTGCAGGACCATTTTCCAAGAGTGGGGTTAATTCTGGAATAACTGATTATATGCCCTGTATTCCTTAAAAGTTGATGTTATCTTATGATACAAAGATTTATATTTGATTTTACTACATAAAGATAAAAATGCATTTATATTTCCTCAATTTTCATGTTTTTGTTTGGTCAAAAATGGCCGAAAATGGCCAAATTCAATGGATCCATCTCCATGGCAACCGGGTGCACGTGGGAAACTTCTGACACCTATTTGCTGGTTTTGTACCAAGGTGCACCTCTGGTGCAAATTTCATCAAAATCGGAGATATGTCGTTTCCAAGCCCTATAGTAAATTTTTTGGTGCTTACAGAGAATGCATGTTAATATCTACACTACCCATGGATGCTTCCACATAAGTGTCAGCTTTCTTGGCCCAGTGGTTCTTGAGAAAAAGATTTTTAAAGATTTGTTCTATATATTTCTATGTAAAATTTGGGTTCCCTATTGTGGCCCCGCCTTCCACTGGAGGTCATGATTTTAACAATTTAATATCTACACTACCAAAGGATGCTTCCACATAAGTTTCAGCTTTCCTGGCCCATTAGTTCTTGAGAAGAAGTCGAAAATGTGAAAAGTTTACAGACGGACGGACAGATGGACAGCTAGGCGGACGACGGACAAAGTGTGATCAGAAAAGCTCACTTGAGCCTTTGGCTCAGGTGAGCTAAAAAAACTATAAGAAGAAATACAAATACACATTTATTACCTTTCTGCATGTGGCTGTTATCCAGACAGTTGGAATCTCCATACAGAGCCACTCTCCCACCGCTGGGCTGTGCCACTGTCTGATAAAGACCCAGAATAGGGACATTCTCCTTCATGACTGAGGACCCCTTCAACACCTCATGACCTGCAGCAGACAGTTGTATATGTAATATGGCATTCTTCTAACATTCAAAATGTATAAACTAGATTTTCATGAAATTTGCAGTTGCTTTGAGAGAGTCAAGTTTTAATTCCATTTCAAGAAAAGGCTTTATCACAAACCTTGATCTTTGAGTGTTTGGGTAACTATGATGCCATCATCTGGAAATTTAGCGAGACTGGCTCCAGATGCATAATACACTGAAAAACAAGGCAGAAGTTCTGATTAAAGTTCTCATTACAAGACAATATACAGTCATGTGATGGACATCTAAGCAAATGACATCATAAATAAAATGTTAAGTGTAAGCATATGAATCAGTTACTGGGAAAAAATTACTCTAGACTCACTCTCATGGTCACCCAGGGTAAAATCTCCCTCATACACTCTGTCACTGAAACAAAGGGCATGCACATTAATCAAACACATTTTACTAGACAAAGAATTCAGGCTAAAATTGTTTTCAGTATTTGTTTCTTGTAGGCATTATTGGAAAATCTGGTGCCCACCTGAATGCCATGCCCAGTGGTGCTAACAGATCATTTGTGGCCGGGATGTTGACTCCCCCCGTGTCTGGCATCCACCACTGTCTGCAGTGAAAAATTGACAATTCATGGTAGACAATATTAATGAAAATGCATTTGCACACAAGTACAAGGTATCTTTACAGAAAATTCCCTTGACGGATGTAAGTAATGTCACATATGGTGAACAGGTTTTCGGAATAGGAAAGATATTTCTTTCTGTATGAGTTATAAAAGCCAAACATAGCGGTATTTTAAAATTCAAAACAAAAAAAAAAAACACAAAAAACAAAATGAAAAGACATGCTGCATTATACAATGACTCTATATATGTTCCACTATTATCATTATTTATTCCAACTCACCTTGTATTTTCATCATAGAACTTGACTTTCTTCATGACAGTCACATTGTACCAGTCAGCGAAGATGACAACTGACAACCCATTATCTATGTCTCTCTTTAGCTTGGTCACCTCCTCTGGGAAGTACTCCTCCTCAGCATCCACAATCAGGAGGGTCCCATACTGACTGGCATCAAAGCAGGTCAAAGGGGCACCTGAGGTCAAGAGGTCAAAGTGCATTTTCCTGTGCATGTCTATAACTCCCTTCTCTAAAGTTCTTAAG